>NC_081419.1:51769115-52069115 GCF_949786415.1 Peromyscus eremicus
CAACTCCATATTGCTTGCTTTGCATTTCAAGAAAAATAAAGGCAGCTTTGGCTGGTGCTGGGGGCCCTATTCCCAGAGCAGTGGACAGCTTCCAGGGACCCTCTGAGCTTGGTGACAGGGTCTCTCGTAGTCTAGGCTGGCTCTAATCTGCTATGCAGCTGAGGTTGTCCTTGAACTACTGATTCTCCTGCTTTATCTTCTAACTTCTAGGCACAGATTCTTAAAACAGCACACAGTGGGCCAGCATGACGGATCAGCTAACAAAGACACCTGTTGCTGCGCAAGACCCACATGGTGGAAAGAGAAAACAGCTTTTACAAATTGTCCTCTGATCACCTCATACACACCACGACATGTGCGCACACACATGTACAAGTGCAATAAAAAGAATTTCAGAAAAGAAAACAAAGAGAAAGAAAAACAGTACACAGGGCCCCTGCCTCAGCTGCTTTCTCGGGATACTGGGAGCCCAGACGGACATGAGGGACATTTAAGAGGCTTTTGGGTTGGCAACAAAGTGCCAGAGGAGTCACAAATGGGAGATTTGGCCATGATAGTCTTTGCTTCCAGCCAGACTGGTTCCAGACGTAATAGGAATTAATTCTGTAAGAAGGATGATGCGCCTGTCCTGCTCAGAGCACTTCAAGCTCTACTTCTTAAAAATGCAATTGTCTGGAGACTGTTTCCAGGGGAAAGCACAGGGCGGGTTAGGAGGGCAGCGCAGTGGTGGCTGGGGGAGGGGGGGGGAGTTACTTCCCGTCCGAAGGCTATTATCACGTTACTTGAAGAGAAGAGACCTTGTTGTTTTTTAGGACAGCCACCTAAGGATGTATTCTCAGGGGGTGACTCTGGGACCAGCATCCTCAGTGGCACACATCCATGTGTAGAAGGCACTTGGCCCATATCCGTGAAAACTGAGGCTCTGTGGATTCCCTCCTGGAGAGGAAGCAGGCCATCTGCCTCCTCCCCTATGATTTGTGAAGGGCAAAGACGCAGAAGCACTAAGCCCGGGAAGTTGGAAGGAAGTCTGTGGGCGGAGGGAATCAAAGGGAGACCTGGGAAGCAGGTTGGGAGAAGGAGAGGTCGTTGTGAGAGCACAAGGGTGTTTCCTGGGAGTTGGCACCGTCCAGACCCTTGCCGCATCTTCGAGGTGAGAGGCCAAGGGGGAAAACCTCGATGCAGACAAGGACCAAGGTGGGGGACAGGCCAGGTACAGTGGGCAACGGAAAGGAAGGACAAGCAGGATTAAGAAGAAAACTCAGCAAGGCAGACGGAGCTTGGCAATTGGCACACTTCATCAAAGCAATTCTTCCCTCTGTATTAGACCAGGATAAATGCAAGTAGCCCCATGTCCCTGCCACCCCCAGGGGGAATCACTTGGGACACCTATTTGGGGATCTAAACTCTGATGTGTTTGATTTGTTACAAGATTATTTTCATCACCTAAAAGTCATCTGATACATTCGTGGTCTGGGTTTGTGTTCTCAATCTGCCTTTTCAAAGCTGGGCTCATTTCCAAAACTCCACTCGGGCAGCAGTCAAGGGTGGGCATGATGCTCACTAGTTAATGATAAAATTCCACAGTGAAGTTTTCCCAGTATTCCCAGGGAGGAACCCAGAATTAGCAATCGGGCTGTGACAACGGTAGTGTGTGTCCCCACACAGGCTGTGTACCATGTCCTCAGCCTGAGGAGGGCTGGCCTGCGGCGAGCAGATGGTGCCTGGTCCACCATCCCTTGCACGCCTCTCCCATCTGCAAAGGCTGCCTGCACATCTTTCTGGGAGTCCTCTCTGTACAGCACAGCCACAACTCTGGCCCTTGCCCCAGGGGTGGTGCTATGGTTTGATCATTTGGACATATTTGTCCCCAACACCCAGAAGATAAAAGGCAGGAAATGTGCAGTTCCTATTCCCATGTTGGGAGTGGCTGGACCACATCATGCCACTTTAACAGGGAGTCCACGGGATCCTAGAGGCAAACATAGGGTAGGGTGCCCTCAGGCTCAGGGCTGGGCTGGCACAGCACATGCTGGGCACTGCCTGGCCTAGGATAGACTCCCTCCTCCCCAGGGACTGACCACAGGCCAGTTCACATCCAGGGTTGCTTGTAACAGAAGTTCCTTCAGATTGTCACCTCCATGACCGCTACCCACCAGAGGAAGCGATTTCCTCCCAGTCTGGCCGCTGTGGAGCAAAGAATGCGAAACTAGATAAAAGAAATGACCCCAGGGCTTTGGTCAGAGGTTTGGAAAATTCTAGTATTCTGAAAAAGTGACAGTTGACCCACCAAGACCCAAGGCAGAGTCAGGGGTTAGGGGTAGGAGGAGAGAAAAGCCAAGGACTCTTGTATTTTCTGAGTGGCCGAGAGCCCTGCTCCGAATCAGCCATCTGATTTGCTGATTTTTCTACAAACAGACCGCCTCTTCCGGAAGACAGAAGTAAGTTTCACTTCCACCCACACGCAGGATGTTAAAACATTGAAGAATGATTTGTTCTGGACTGGAGTGGGGTAGGGAACACCCATGTGGAAGCATTCCATGTCTCTTCCTCCAGGTGTATGCCATGTGGCGAGGGTTATGGAAGCAGAGGGGGCTGTAACAGGCTTTGTGAGTGGCCATTTCCTGGCTTTGGGACAGTTAAAGGGAGCCCTGGGCGGCTAGGCTGCTGGGCCAGAGCTGCGGGTTTCATTTTCCCAGGGCTGACTTTGGAAAGCAGCTTGAATGCACCTGATCACATTGGATGTGCTTCTGGGGCAGGCCGTTCCAGGGTGCAGCAGGGAGCCAGCTCTCACACCCCGATGGAGATCAGCTTCTTGTTGAACAGAAGTCACTAAAGACAGGAACTCAGGGACAATAATGTCCTTTGGTGCCTTTGTCTGGGCACCTCATTAAGGTAGAGACCAGCCCGGGCTTTGACAGGACAACCTCTTCCTGTGTGTTCCAGAGGAACATAATTGACTACAAAACCCTTTTCTGATGTCACTGGTGCAGATACAAACCCAATTAGCCACAGAGCTAACTCAGATGCATCCTGGGAACATGGAAATACCACGTTCTACAGCTAATCAGCCCTGTGGAAGGATGACACATGTGGATGTCATCAGGAAGGGGCTTCTGGGGACATGAGGGGCTGTGTGCTCTTAGAGCCTCCTACCATTGTGGGTGAGTTACAAGGCTCCGGGGCATTAATGATCGGAGACCAGCTCCTGTCTACCCAAGGCCTCTGGGTCTCAGAGTATCACTGTTATATTCAAAGATCATTTTAAAAGACTTTCAGGGTTGGGGATTTAGCTCAGCGGTAGAGTGCTTGCCTAGCCCTGGTTTGGTCTTCAGCTCCGGGAGGTGGGGTGGGGGGAGGGGGGGGACAAAAGACTTGCTCGGGCCTTAATTCCAGCAGTTTCTCAGTGGCTCCCACAAGTCTCCAGGATTGATCTGACATCTTGTATGACTTCTCTCCCAAAGTCTAAGGAATCCTTCTTTGTGACTCTCCTGAGACGCCAAGTCATTTCAAAGCTTAGTAGGATGTTTTGGTCCACCCTGAGTTGGTTTGAACTGTCAACATTGACCGACGTCCCTAACAGGTTGGGCATAGGGATAAACGTCACTGAAAAGGGCAAATGCAGAAAGGACAGAGCCTAGGTTTTGACCGGTCAGTATGACGGTGGTGATCATCAGTCATAGTGACATGGACCACAATGCTGGAGAGTCACTGCAGTCGCTGGGCACCTGGTTTATAGTAACAAAAGCCCCACTTAGAAGCATCTGCCAGAGTAGGACATTAGGCTTGAATCAAATGCTCAAAAGCCATTCAGAGAGCTGGTTGGTATAGGGACTTCAATGGCATTGAGCTTTACTCTGATTGGTGGCCTTGTCTTAGGTGTCTTTAGCTACCCACATAACATACTAATCCTTGCTGCTGTTCTGGTGGAGTAGTGGGTTGGCAGGGGCCTGGGTAAGACCTGGTGGCTTATACACGCTCCCTCTCCACCAAACCCGGGCCTTAGACCCTTTTAACTCGACAGCTGATGCTTTAGGTGGTCTGAGTGTGGTGGCTGGGCCTCTGGCTTTGGACAGGCAGATAGCATTCCGAAAGAAGTATGGTTGACTTGGATGTGATGAATCCATGCTGTTATTACAGCACTTGGGAGGCTGAGGCAGGAGGATCCTGCATTGGAGGCCAGCCTGGACTGCATAGAGACACCCTATCTCAGAAAAAGAAAAAAGGAAAAGGAAAAGAAAAGAAAAGGGAACAAGTGGGTAGGGTCACTGAGCGCAGTGTCTGTGGAAGTCAGCTGTCAGCAGCAGGAAAGGGCTATGCGAGGTTGATGGAAGGGAGAGGCCTGTGGTGAGTCACGGGGAAGTCTGGAGAGTGAACCTCAGGCCCTGGCCCCAGCCAGCCAGGCACAGTCACTCCGGAGTCC
This sequence comes from Peromyscus eremicus, assembly GCF_949786415.1. Classification (NCBI taxonomy): domain Eukaryota; kingdom Metazoa; phylum Chordata; class Mammalia; order Rodentia; family Cricetidae; genus Peromyscus; species Peromyscus eremicus. The sequence continues at coordinate 51,773,536 of NC_081419.1, forward strand.
CAGGCCAGTGTGAACACATAGCTGTAGTGACTGCTGTTTGCAGTGGTCCCTCCTGGCTCCTGCCACACCACACCTCTGTCTCTTCACTCAAGACCAGGTGTCCCTCAGTGGCCTGTGCCTCACAGCAAGGCAATAAACACGCTCAAGGCCAAAAGTTGAGTGCATTTAGAGGAGCTTGGGGACAGGGACATATGCATAGGTAGGTACCAGGAAGTTACAGTTCTCTCTCTCTCTCCCTCTGTGTGTGTGTGTGTGTGTGTGTGCGCGCGCGCGCGCGCGCGCGAGAGAGAGAGAGAGAGAGAGAGAGAGAGAGAGAGAGAGAGAGAGAGAGCATGTGCGTGTGCATGTGCGTGTATTGTTTGACCAGGAATGAAGTAGGTTGTTTTAGATACCTGGGTATATTGTTTCCACAAATGGAACAGAATAGTTAGGCTGGAGGGGCTAACCCATTCTTCATGGCTATGGGCTATTACCCAGTACACCCTGACTCAATGCCTCAGGACTTCAGTCTACTACCCAGCAACCTCTACCACCTTCCAATGGAGAATACCCAACAGCTTATTATCGTTGAGGGGCTACAGTGAGGGTTGAGGAAGGTGGTGTCTCGACCTTCCAAGACTTTCCTTTCTGGACCGTAGCCTGTCTCTTGGTCCAGGCCTAGTGTGCTCCGTGGTGAACATCCGAGCTCTTCACTTCTCTTACCCGCTCCGGGCTGTTGACGTCTGTGTCTGTCTCCCGCAAACCTCTACGGGGAAAGGAACATGTAGCTGCAGAGTTTCTCTCCGGGTCCCACCAAATCCCGGCAGTCCCACAGCCCACTTATAAAATAATCATTTAGAGGCTTATATTACTTATAAAACTGTATGGCCGTGGCAGGCTTCTTGCTATCTAGTTCTTATATCTTAAATTAACCCATTTCTATTAATCTATAAGTTGCCACGTGGCTTGTGGCTTACTGGTATCTTAACATCTGCTTCTCATGGCAGGGGGTGGGGGGGGTGGGGGGGTGGGAGTGGGGGTGGGGGTGGGGTGGCAGCATCTCCTGACTCAGCCTTCCTGTTCCCAGAATTCTCCTCTCTTTGTCCCGCCTATACTTCCTGCCTGGCTACTGGCCAATCAGCACTTTATTTATTAACTAATCAGAGCAACACATTCACAGCGTAGAAAATACCCCACAGCAAGAACACGAGACACAAGCAGACATACTGTTGCTCTAGAGAAAGCTTAGGAGCAGGCTGAGGTGTAAGAATGTATGTTAGCTAGGGCCTCTTCTGCCTTACTTTGGCAGGCACCCTACTGGGACACTTTCTGTGAGTCTTGGGTGTCCAGACATTTCACCTAGGCAGTGGGTGTGCATCCAAGGGTGCTACATCCTGTTCGCCACCCTTTTCCCAGTCTCCTGCCTTGGAATCAGAAAGTGTGGCTGCAGGCTTCTGCTGTGAACCCCCTCCATCCTCAAAAGGTCTAAGAAACAGCTCACTCTTCCTTTATTGTGGCTCTGATTCTCTCCAGAGACCAGATCATGCTGTATCTCTCTGATGCTAGGGCCTGAACTATCCTCCGAGGTTCTGCCACGTTGATGCCCACCCCCATCTCTCTGTCCATGGCATTACCAAACAAAGTCCTGAGTCACCAGTAATCTGTCCGGGTGTCTTCTTGAACCAGCACATCTAAAACCTAACAGGGAGCTAGTATCACAGTAGCGAAGGCCAGCTTGGAACTGTTAGAAAAATGACAGGCACTTATCAAGCTGAAACATATCTTAGCGGGGGTCTGAGGTTGCTTGAAATCCCGGTAGGCAGCCTCGAGCTGTGAGCGCCCCTCAGATGCACTTTGGAGCGGCAGGAGTCGGGCACAGCTCTTCCCCCTGGAAGGTAGGAAGAAAACGAGGGGGCTGAGAAACACCAAGCGAGTTCTGAAAAATTCTAACAAGCCTTCTCTGTTTGTCTTCTCCAGGCTTCCGCAGCCGGTCTGCATGCAGTTGGGATAAATTCAGCCCAGGAGGAAAATCAGCCCTTCCTCCCCCTCTCTCCTCCCATTTTAGGTGAGAGGAGGAGGTGCCGTGGGGGTAGAGAAAGATCTGGCGAGCTCACCAGCTGGTGCTGCTGCAAAGCTGAGCCGAGCCAGCTTGCTCCGCCCCCACAGAGCAGGGCCAGAGCAGGAACACAGAGGCACCCCCTTCCGTCCCTCCCACCCCCAGCACCTGGGTAGAGAACAGGTAGCTGAGACACATATGAACCATGGCTCCCACAGCTTGCATGCCCCAAGCACAACCCTGCAGTCAGGCTAGAGAGGCAGCTTCCAGGTTTTAGAGCTCAGCATCCTTTAGAAGGACGCAGTTTGAAATAGAGACCTGCTTGGGAACAGCTTTCTCCTCCCAGCACAGAGTTTGGCCAGTGGATTATGAAGGGATTGCTGGGGGGCGGGGGGGGGGGCGGTTCTAGGGATAGAAGCTGGAGATAGGGGGTGTCAGTAAGTGGGGATGGGGTGCCTGGGAATTGGGTAAGAAGGGGAAGCCAGGAAAACTGGGGTCGATGGGGGCTTAGGGCCTGGGGATGATAATGCTGGCCCTCAGCATCATTCAGATGCAGCCTCGCCTCTCGGGGCATCAGGAAGAAGATAGGAAGCCGTGGCCCCAGCCTTGCGCAGCCTTGTTAAAGGCCTTTGGAGCATCTGGATGTAAAGCACGTGACTCTTGCACTCCTGGTCCCTGGGTTGGTTCTGGTAGACAAGAGATCTCAGGGGAGCAGAACTCCTTGAGTCAGGGCCGACTTGAGCAGCGTATTTTGTCTCAGGACGCTACAGGTATGGGAGTCAGGTACTTGATCTCTACTTTTGGTTCACTTACGGTTTTTAGGTACCACACCAGATGGTGTCCCATCTGAACCAGGTGAATATTATAGTCTTACTTTGGTGTCTCTGATCTTTACTTTGAACCACAGGCTGAACTCTGAGAGCCTCGTGGGGTGATGCATTTTTGACTGGCAGTTAATGCACATCTTTTCAGGGGGTACATCTTTTCATGAGTGCACATGGGGGAAACTTCACTTTACAAAAGGGCTTTTCCCAGTGTCCTGAAGAGGAACTCCAGCCTCCTGGTCCCTCTGTTCAGGCTGAATCACGCTTGAAAGCATATCTCCTTCAGGCACTGTGCTTACTACGTACCTTTAAGGACTGTTATATACACTAAGTATCATTAAGTCCCTTGGTATTTGCAGGTGACTGGTTCCAGAACCTCTCCTCCCTTGGATACCAAAATGACAGTTATGTGTAACTACACACACACACACACACACACACACACACACACATACACACACACACACACACACACTCCTGTGTTGTTTAAATGGTCTCTGATTTCCATATAATACCTAATGCAAGTGCCATGTAAACAGCTGCTGTATTGTCTTGTTCAGGAAATGGAGACAAGGGAGAAAAGGCCTGTACTTGTTTGGCCCAGAGGCAGCTCACAGGCCCAATTTCACAGTCCTTGAATGAGAGTCCAGACCAGTGAGGTTCAAACAATGGGCACTGGTGAATCTTAGTGTGTGGAGACATTGGGAGGCTACAACAGTTACACCTTTGCTTTGCTTCATTCACAGGGATGCCTCATGGTCCTTGGTGAATGGATAACTCTAGTCTTGCTTTTTTTTTTTTTTGAAGCTTCTAGAAGTTTCCCTTCTGTGTCTATTGAATCCTTGGTTGGAAGGGCCAGTGGACATGAAGGCTTGAGTGTGCATATCTGAGTAAGGACTGCATAGGTGTCACCTCAGGAGGAAGAGGGCACTACATGGCGGGGCCCAAACAGAACAAGAGATTGAAGTGTCCTGTTACCAGCTTGACAGCTGTGACCTGGATATGTCAGAGGCTGAGGCCATCTGAGAGATCCAGCGCAGCTGAGGACCAACGCATTTTATTGTCCTGATGCTAAAATACTGGCTACAGTGGTAATTACTATTAGAAACTGCCGCCCTGGGTCTTTTCTGTAGGCTGAACCATGCAGACGGCTTTTCTCCACTACAATAACCACCAGTTTGGCCACCTTTGACTTCAGGTGCACACCTCCATTTACCACCAAGCTGAGAAGCTCAATGTTCCCCTGGCTGCGTGGCCAGCGAGGCGCTATCTGCGGTCTCCTTTCGGCTCCGGTGGAGTAGCTTGAGATGCACTTCTCACTGCGGCCTGAGTGAGTGCAGACAGGAGGCCTGTGCAGCTGCTGTGTGGTTTTGAGCGGCCAGCTGAGGATCTGGACACAGCATGGCCAGTGGGTGAGGCGGTACACTGTGCGAGGCGGTACACTACTCTGCTACTGTGATACTGCATTCTGAAGACACTGTGATGCAGGACTGGGCTGCTTAAGTTACCATACCCAAATCATACGGACGGGGTGACTGAACAGTGCAGCCCCAAGGTCAGAGCGCCTGTGGGGTTAGTTCCTGGAGCGTTCGTCCTCCATGGCTGGCAGCCCCCAGTTCACTCCATCGCCACAGTCGTTCCTCCGCGACAAGCAAGCTTTGGGGTTTCTTTGCTTCTTCTGAGGACATTGGTTAGTTCGGATTAGGCCCCTGTGACCTCATTCGATATTAGTTACCTCATGTTTCTACGTGTAGGCACATTGGGTAAGAGGGCTTCAAGATATGGCATTTGGGGGAACACAGTATAGATCATGTACAGGCAGAGACACATGTGGATACATTAATGGGAATGAATATTCTGGTCGTAGAAGGCAATTTTGATTTAGATTTAGATCTGTGTTTTGTGATCTCCAGGCTTCTGCGTTATGGAGGAAGAAGACAATAGATACGAACCTTTAAGGAAATACATTTTTCTTTTATGTTAAAATGATGTGTACAATAGGATTTTGTCCGGATTGTGGTCAATGGCTGGCGTGTCTACTCCTCCATCATCTCATCCACATCCACCTCTCTGTCTGCATGTTTGCACTGAGAGATATCTAGAGCCACACTGACGAAATGCTTCTTTCTAGGTGATGGTATCTGAAGTGGTTTTGCCTGGGCTTTTTTTCCCTTGCACTTACCTCCATGACTCAAAATTTATGATAAGGGACACACATACGTATCCTTTCCAAGCAGATGGTATTGATGAACTTTTATGTGCTGACAGTGCCTCTCATGTGTACCCCTGCCTTGTTCCTGAGTGTCCTGGCTGGTAGGCCCAGCACTGTGACTTTGACCAAACACAGCTGAGTGTGGGGCTCTGCAGGGAGCAGTGAGGAAAACCTTGGAGGACACTCGGGTGCCATTGGAACTCACAGCCAGTGGCATCCTGAGCCGTTGAAGTCTTTTTTAATGACTGGCTGGCCAGGCTTGTAACTGGAGTTGAGTTCCCAGTTCCCAGAGGGGCGGCAAGGTGTCCCGGATGCTGCGTGATTGGCTCCCCTGTGTGGACAGATACCCAAGGTTTGGAGGTTGCAAAGTCAAGGATGTCGGATGTTTGTGGCTCCTGTAGAAAGCACAGGCGGATTTGCAGGGTTTTCCCTGTATTGGAGAACCAGGGACCAGCAGGCACTCTCCTGCCTGAGGCAGCATCCACGTGTGTTGGGCTGAAAGTAGACACAGAAACACTCCCACCCGACCCCAGCACATGCTGTCCCCTGCAGACCCGTGAAAGAGAGCATGGGAAGTCCTTTTCTCCAAGGGGTCCTTGGCTCCAACCCGAGGCCTATCAACAATCATAGCGTACGTTCCCTGAACAGAGAGTGGTTGTGCGGGACGGCACATTATCCATCTGTGAAGACCAGCTAACCACAGTTAGGTGCCATTGCACCTAATGACACGGATGTCACCCACAGGCACACAGCTGAGTGGACAAAGTCAATGCAAAACGAAGATCGCATCATTTCTTTAATGGGAAGTTCAAGCCAAGCAAAACAAAACCATATCTTCAGGGAGAAATGATACAGTTCAGGATAAGACTAACCGGTGGAGAGGGGAGGGTCAGCACTGGCCAAGGTTTCCCAGGGTGGATGAAGAGTCCCGGACAGTGTTCTCTTTAACCTGGTGGTGGTGACAAGGATGTTTGCTTTATAATTATTCATTAAACTGCTGAGTTTACATGCATTATGTATTTATTTGTGGCATTAAAGACTGAACCCGGGATCTTGCCCATGCTAGGCAAGTACTCTCACTTGGAGACCCGTGAAGGCCACACTTCCAGCCTCCATGTGTTTCTCAGAATATATTTAATATTCATAATGGAAATAGTAGTGAGGGTCCTGAAGGCTCCATGTTTTGTCTTGTACCAGATCCTGTGGTGTGTGCACAGGGAGGAGACATCTTTAGGAATGACTGAAAATCAACCGCAGAGGCAGAAGCTTCCAGCATTACCACAACCTGAGCTCAGCGGCGTCCTGTAGGCTGGATCTGCATAAGCTCCTGCCAGGGGTGGGTGGGGGGCACACTGGGTGGAGATGGGTTGAGGGTGAAGAGCAGGATGAAGGTCTCCACAAATGGGTAGCTGACATCAATTTTTGTTGGACCCATGGTATGGCTCAAGAGGGTTTAGAGAATGGGAGGATGAATTGATAATCCCCAACCTTGTTGCTAGCACAGGTTAACCAATTAATAGATTCGCAATTCAGAACTGTCCTCAGGTATATTATAGTTAAACAGAGAATAGAAAAATGAACTAAAAGGACTTGTAGAAACCCTCAGAGAAAAATAGGTAAATAGGAGAGAATTTAAAAATTGATACAATTATGCTAACTGCCAAATTCTATTATAAAATCATCTTCATCAAGGCTCCACAGGGGCTTGCTTGGGGAATAGTTTGGCAGCTCCTCAAAAAGTTAAACATAGAACTAGCTAGCACATGATCCAGCAGTTCTGCTTCTGGGGGTATATCCAAGAAACAGAGAGCGGTCTCAAACAGATCCTTGTACAGTGGTGTTCACAGTGGTCACATCATTCACCATACAGAGGTAGAAACAACTCAGTATCACTCAAGAGATGGGCCAGAGAGATAGCGTAAGAGTGCGTAAGAGTGCTTGCTGTACAAGGACCTGAGTTCAAATCTCCAGAACGGTCGTTCGTGTGCTTATAACCCCAGCGCTGTGGGGAGGCTGGGAGGAGGAAGAGACATGAGCGAGCATCATTGGGGCTTGCTGGCCACAAACTTGAGAACCATCCTTTTGCTATAAGTAGAAAGGTATTACCGATAGATACAGTAAAGTAGATTGGGCATATATGCACATATGAGCATATTAAAACCATGTTGGACAAACCAGGTCCCCAGGCTTACTGGACATACCAGACCAATGTAGGGAGCAGTACCCTCTCAATTTTAATTCCATAAAAAAGGATGACTTCTGGGCACAGTGGCACAGGCCTATAATCCTAGGACTTGGGAGATGGATGTAGGAGGATGTCACTGTAAGTTTCTCTGGTCCCACCTGGTCCTGCCCTGCCATTACCCCCCACCCCACCAGTTCCCTCTCCCACAGTCTCTTATAAAATAACCACTAAGAGGCTTAATATTAATTGCAAATTATATGGCCTATGAGTCAGGCTCATAATTAACTAGCTCTTATAACTTAATTCAACCCAGTCCTTTATTCTATGTCTGGCCACGTGGCTTCGTGGCTTACCAGTATTTCCATATCTTGCTTCTCCTGGCTGTGGCTCACAGCGTCTGCCCCACACTCCTTTCTTCTCCTCTCTGTCCGGTTGTAATGTCCCGCCTAACCTTATTCTGCCTTGCCACTGGCCAAACAACTTTATTTATCAACCAACCAGAGCAACGCATGTTCATAGCATACAGAAAGACATCCCACAGCAGGAGGATCTGGAGTTAAAGGTTGGATGGATGGAGAGAGAGAGAGACAGAGAGACAGAAAGAGACAGAGACAGAGAGAGACAGGGAGAGAGAGGGAGACAGAGACAGAGAGACAGAGAGAGAGAGACAGAGACAGACAGAGACAGATAGGGAGAGAGGGAGAGAGAGACTGAGAGACACATAGAGAGAGACAGAGAGAGACAGAGAGAGGGAATAGACAGACAACACTTAACACTTAGCACTGTGGTCTGTGATAGCCCACAGACAACACTTAACACTTAGCACTGTGGTCTGTGATGGCCCACAGACAACACTTAACACTTAGCACTGTGGTCTGTGATAGCCACAGACAACACTTAACACTTAGCACTGTGGTCTGTGATAGTTCACTGACTTGCCATCCAGCCACTCAGTGCAGGAAGAACCAGTAGGCAGAGGGTTCCAAACTGTCCCCAGAGCTCCAGCTTATCATGGTCCTGGCTGCTTGACACACCTGCTCCGTTACCGAATCACTCCCCGTACATCCAGACCTGGTCCTGTGCCTCCTGTCGGCTGGATCTGCCTCCTGCAGCTGTCCAGCCGGTTCACACCTGGTGTACACGCCTGGTGTACACACCTGGTGTACACACCTAGTGTAAAACACCTGGTGTACACACCTAGTGTAAAACACCTGGTGTACACACCTGGTCTACACACCTGGTCTACACACCTGCAGCAACCCTGGTGTGCTCTGTGTCTGCAGCACCCCTGCCCTGGCTCCACTAAGACCTCTTTGAACTCGTAGCCTCTGTAACCCTTCTGTAGCCGTTTTGCAAAGTGTCATGTGTGATCTGAGAGCTAATATCAGCAATTAAGATTAGAATATAAGAACCCGGAGGAAGGGGCTGGAGAGATGGTTCAGTGGTTAAGAACACTGGCTGCTCTTCCAGAGGTCCTGAGTTCAATTCCCAGCAACCACATGGTGGCTCACAACCATCTGTAATGAGATCTGGTGACTTCTGTCATGCAAGCAGAACACTGAATACACAATAAATAAATAAACCTTTAAAAAAAAAAAAAAAAAAAAAAAAAAAAAGAACCCGGAGGAAGGGGGGGGGGGGCGCGGCGGCGGCGGCCAGCACTTGGGAGGCAGAGCCAGGCGGATCTCTGTGAGTTCGAGGCCAGCCTGGGCTACCAAGTGAGTTCCAGGAGAGGCGCAAAGCTACACAGAGAAACCCTGTCTCGAAAAACAAAAAAACAAAACAAAAAGAACCCGGAGGAAAACAAAGATGGCGGTTCTGAGGAGTCTGAGAGACCCATGGAGGCTCTGAGGGGTGACGGCGGCAGAAAAGGAGTCTGAAAGGAAAGTCTTACGGGAAGATGCTTTTAAAACGTGGACTCATGCTGGGCAGTGGTGGCGCACGCCTTTAACCCCAGCACTCGGGAGACAGAGGCAGGCGGATCTCTGTGAGTTCTAGGCCAGCCTGGGCTACCAAGTGAGTTCCAGGAAAGGCGCAAAGCTACACAGAGAAACCCTGTCTCGAAAAACAAAAAATAAATAAATAAATAAAAATAAATAAATAAATAAATAAATAAATAAATAAATAAATAAATAAATAAATATAAATAAATAAAACGTGGACTCACGAATTTGGAAAGAAAGAGGGTGGAACAGAGCCGACAGCAGCATCTCAGCCAGCAGGGTGCAAGCACGAAGGTCGCACGAAGGTCGCGCCCAGTGAGCTCTGGGGCTCCCAGCACTGATGGCAGGGAGATGTGGATGTGCAGCGGTCTGGAGCTCCCTCGGAAACGTGTCATTACTGAACAGAGTCCGTCCTAGGGGACCGCCCGCTGGCCCCCAACATGGAGCTGCTGAGGCTGCAGCCCGAACTGCTTGCCCTGCTGGGAGATGGAGAGTGTGGGTCGGCTGTGCTACCCGCAGGCTACAAACACAAAGGTTGAGTCAGAAGCCTCAGCACCACCGCGGTCACCAAGGGTAGAGAGGTGTGCAGCAGCCAGGAGCTCGCACAGAGCCTGATCCCAGATGCCCTGCCCAGCCACAGCATTACCCTGACTCTGGGCAACAGCAGGATATTCTAGTGAGTCTCAGCATGCCTCCCTTTTAGCTTTTTTTCCGAGACAGGGTCGGTTAAATTGCCTTGGTTGGCCTTGAATTTACTTTGTAGTCCAGCAAAGCCGAAACCAACCCTCTCACCCGGGAAGAAACAGAAACAAGAGAAAGAAAATGAGTGGTGGCGCATGCCTTTAATCCCAGCACTCGGGAGGCAGAGCCAGGCGGATCTCTGTGAGTTCGAGGCCAGCCTGGACTACCAAGTGAGTTCCAGTAAAGGCGCAAAGCTACACAGAGAAACCCTGTCTCGAAAAACCAAAAAAAAAAAAAAAAAAAAAAAAAAAACCAAAAAAAAAAAAAACACAAAAAAAACCCTAAACTGAAGAGACAGAGACAGGTCAGTGCTCCCAAAGACCCGTAACCACTCAAGGAGGAAGGGGTGCAGAGAGGTCTGGGAGGGTGAGCTCCCCTGGAGGGTGACAGACACCACATCAGGATGCCTCTGGGAGGCGATTAGCACTAGGATCCTTTAATCAAGAGCAAAGCTATCACTAATTTATTTGACTTTAGGTAGCCACCGACAGGACAGCCGGGTGGGAGGCAGAGGCAGGCAGATCTCTGTGAGTTCGAGGCCAGCCTGGTCTACAGAGTTCCCTGACAGCCAGGACTGTTACACAGAGAAACCCTGTCTCAAAAGAAGAAAAAAAGGAACAGTAGCCACCGACCACAGTTGAGGGTGGCAGTGAGGTGGGGCAGGGCTGATGGGTGATGGAAGGTCTTGACTTTTTTTGATCCTCATGCCTCAGTTTACTGAGTAGCTGGGGTTACAGCCGAAGCCTCCAGGCCTGCATCACTCGCCCTTTAATGTTTAACCCACCCCTGATGCTTCTTGAAAACAAAATATTTAAAAAATGAAAGATGTGAGTGTGAGACACACACTCAATGGAAAATTTGCTTCTCAAACAGTTTCAGCAGAAAACCTCTCATCCCCATGGCAACCAGATTCCACTGCGACCAACCGTACATCTCTGCCAGGTCACCCACCCGTTGGCAAGCCTTGCACATCAGCTCTTCCTAGCAGAACACGGATGACAGCGCCCACACAGTGGGCGGCCTCTGGGGCCCTCTCTCCAAGCGTTGTGTGGGGAGGGCCACCTGACATGGAGCAGGGAGAGTGCCTCCTGGAAGTCTGTGAGACTTAGGCAAGCCCCTGCCCTTCCTGCAGCCCTTTGGGGCTCAGGATTCTGGGACAAGCATGTGCTTCGATTCCATACTGAATCCCTGACAAGATGGGGATACTTTAAAGAGATACTTGTGCCCCTCCCTTTCATGATCAGATCAAGATCATTATCTTTTATCTTTTTTGTTTGTTTGTTTGTTTGTTTGTTTCGAGACAGGGTTTCTCTGTGTAACAGCCCTGGTTGTCCTGGAACTCATTCCATAGACCAGGCTGGCCTCAAACTCACAAAGATCTGCTGCCTCTGCCTCCCAGTGCTGGGATTAAAGGCCTGTGCCACCACCGCCCAGCTAATCAGCACGTTTAAGAAGAATGGGTTTATATGAAAAGAAAAAGACAGGAAGAATTTTTCCAGGACCTGAATGGGTGCAATCAATATCACCAAAGAAGCAGAAATTCTTCTCTCTTTCAAAACTAGGAGATGTTGAAGACCTCATTTTCCTCAGCTAGACTTGAATAAAAAAAAATTTTCTAACAGAGAGGGGAAAAAGTCTAGGCCTAGGTCTTCTTTCCCCAGGAAAGGACACAAATTTACATGTGTTCTAGTCTCTATCACAAAGTTATCCTTTTAAATTACATGATGGCCATAGGCTTATCTCTTCCCACTTCAATCAAACTATAATTAAATCCATTTTCTTTACCACTTTCTTTCCTAATTTCATTTAGAGAGGGAAGCCAGGTCCTGGGCTCATGCACCTGAGTGTGGGGTTACATGTGGGAAGGGGTTAGAGCCGCAGTGTGCTGCTCACCGGAACCCCAGAGCCTGGAGTCCTCTGGCTGAGCCCAGTACTAGCCAGGCTTGGCGGTACAGATATGTGATTACCGTGCTCCAGAGAGGCCACAGCCTGAAGGGCATATTAAATCCAAGGCCTGTAGAAAGCTCAGTGCCACCTGGAGAAACTTACTGAGCTCTTACCTCAAAAAGTGAAGCAGAGGAGGAGGCGGAAATGGAGGAGGATGGGGGGGATTGGGAGGAGGCTGGGGTTGTAGCTTAGCAGTAGAGAGCTTGTGCATCTGTAGGCAGCCTAGGCCCAGTCTTTGATACAGCAAGACAAGCAAACAGAAAGCTGGTATAACTGCCTGGCAGAAATGAAGACTTCTAGAGACACTTTGGCTCTCCCTTTGGCTATCCGACAGACACCCTGAGGAATTGGAATTTCCCCAGGAATCGCTTGCTGGGAGAAGGCAAGGCCGAAACCTGGTGCCAGTCAGAGAAGGAACTTGTCTCCTGGAAGATTCATACAGTTCTCATAACTGTCTGACCACCTAGCAGGAGAGACTGGAGTCCAGATGATGGGCAATACCACATCTTGACTGGGACTGCTCAGTTATACATGCTGATTCCTTCTGTTTAGAACTGAACCGGGTCAGGGCCCTGAAGATGGACTTGGGAGAATCACTGGACCTCTTTTCTTCTTTCCAACGTGCTCACATTGATTTGATCTCCCTTTTCTGCTTATCACCATAGATTGTCTCTTTAATTGACCTATTGAGGTTGGGTGGCTGAATTGAGCTTGTTAGGCTGCCAGGGCTTGGGCTCAGGCTCGGTAACTCCAGGACACTGATTCCATTCTCATGCTTTGCTCCCTTGAACAGATCCTCTGACCCCTTGAGTTGGCACTGTTTCCCCCTTTGATCTCTTGGGAACAAGCCCTTCTTGCAGGGTGCTGTCAGCACCAGATCAGCCTAGAAGCAGGCTGTTCATCCTCCTGAGTCTCTCTTTCCCGTGGGAGTGGCCCAAGACCTAGTCATCATCCCTGTGGCCACCCTCCCCTACAGACCACAGGACAGCTCTCTTGGTTGCGGGTATAAAAAGCAGGCCCTCAATTTGGGTGATTCGGGGGTTCAGCCCTGGCTGGTCAGCGGTGCTTTCTTCCTCTTGCCCACAGTGCAGAAGTTATAATCAGCAAGCTTGGTCTCCAGTCCCAAGCTGCAGCCTTTCCCTGTAACACCACAGAAATCCTTGGTTGTGCTCTGAGCTGAGCATGTGTGTTTGGGGGTTGTCTTTGATTGGGACCAGATTTCAGTGCAGAAGGAACATACCACTAAGAGACTGCGGTATTGCTGGTAGGTCCCATGGAATTTCTCTACCACCTGCATTGCCTTGTGTTTGATCAGATTTTGGAGGGGAGAGGAAGTGCCTGGTGGTAGGTACATCTCTCTATACCTCAGGCAAAAGCCAAGCAGGGCCTGTCCCTTTCTGGGTCATTGGTAGACTCCTTGACACTCAACCATGGAGCGGTTGATGTGTGTGTTAGGCACAGGGCCTTTCTTGCTTGTGAAAACTCTCCAGAATGATCTCCCACCAACCCTTTGCTTCTCTCCACCCTAAAGCTAGACCAAGAAGGAAAACAAAAGGTGATTCATGGGGTACAGGCCGGGATTTTTTTCTTTCTATAACCCACATTCAGACCTGAAACAGTGTGAGTTTGCAATATAAAAGACTCTAGCTTCCTCTGCAGATGGCTAACTATGAAACCTGGGAAGCCAGAGCCAAGCCAGAGGGAGACAGAGAGGAGGGAGCGGAGGGAGAGAGGAGAAATCTGTCTGCAGCAATCCAGACCAGCCTGTCTTGTCTTCTTCCTTCCTTCCTTCTTCCTTCCCTCCCTTCCTCTTTCCTTTCCTTCCTGCCTTATAACTAAAAAAGTCAATTTTCAGGGGACCTTAATCTGAAGCCGCTTTTGAGTGTGTGCTAACTGTACACAATCCTTGACTCACTTGTCAAGCAACAGTATTTGGGGTATCTATCGGTTTAGGAGTTCCACCAGATAGCTCTCAGAACAATTCGTAGTCTTAGCCAGGGTATGAAGAATTCTGGAAGTTACTGATCACTTCTACCACAAACCACCGTTGTGGGATTGGGCCCTTGAGTTTAATTCCTGTTACATAAAAATGCCCTTCAGTGGTTTCTAGGGATCCTCCCTAGTTTCCTAATGAAGGGTTTTAATTAATAATTGGGTGTTTATATGATTCATTCTGAGTCCTATGAAGTTTGATGAAGTCTCATTCCTTTTTTTATGACTTAGTACTCAATTTATATTTAGTGAGTTGTGCAAATTAGAATTCAATGTGAATAAGAATGTATTGAGGGCGAGTCAGACGTGGGTCAGTAACAGGGAGGTGACTCTGGAGAAAAGGACGGACTTTAGACTAACTTTATGTGTTCTCCATGTCTTGGAGAGACTGCCCTCTCACAGTTAGCCAATTCCTACAAAGTGCAAAGGACTCCCCTTTGAGATGCCAAAGCACTCCAGAGCCAAGACCCCCATCAATCCCCGCAATCAAGCCAGTGTTCTTACACTAACTACATCACTAGAGCCAGGTGGGAACCAGGGATCAGTGTCATGGTCCACAGCCTAGGACTTGATTCCACCGGCAAGTCCTTGACTAGAACCTGATGAAGGCTCTGGCCCAGGCCTTACGCTCTCTAGTCACCTGCTGCTCCTTCCCCACGTGTCCTTGTGTGCTTGGCTCACCCTGCCTCCTGTTTCTTTGTGTAGAAACTTCCTGTCAGCTGTCTTCCATGTCTGTGATTTGATTATAGTTGTAGCAAATTCCTAGTGCGTTGTCACACACCCAGAGGAGATGAAGCCGCTACAATTAGCAAAGGGGGACTGTAGAATTACCGGGGATGCTGTCTGCCCAGGCCATGCCAACATACCCTCGGATTTCATTGACCTGTGGTGATCTAATGGGCGGCTGGGCTCTAGAAACCCTAGGCCAGTGGTTCCCAGAGTGGGATCCTGGGACAGTGTCTGCATCATCTCCAAGTAGTTAGAAATGGAAATCCTGGGCCCTACTCCAGGCCTTAACTTAGGAATTTGGAGTGGGGCCTGAAAACTTGCTTCCCAAGTTGCTCAGGTGATGAGGATGCTTCAGTCTGATGCGGTTAGAGAGGCAGGAGTGCGTCCAGCCACAGCTGGTCTCATAGCCATGACAAGGAATGTGGCCTTGTTTTAGGTGTGAAGGAAGTTATAGAAGAATTTGAACAGGCTCAGGCTGCTGCAAGCTACGCGGTGAGGAGCTGACTCACCAGAGGGGGTCTCCTGCAGCAGTAGACGGGACAGTTGGTTCTGCGGAGTGGGGGTGAGCAGAGTCAGCTGAGAGGGAACGGCACGGGTAAGCCTGTATTTCACTCTCCTGCATCAGCAGCCTGGACCATGAGGCAGCTACCTTCAGCAACTCAGAGCCCCGGTGTCTTCAGCCTGCTGCTATTTCCTCAACCACATACTCACAAGCCCAGGGCATGTCTGTAACCTGGGCTACAGGATGGAGACACAGGCCTTGGGGCTCTGAGGCTCTTCCCAATGAAAATCTCCACTGACCCACCACAGTATCTCTCTGACACTTGGCGTGACCGAGAGAGACAGATCTGTGGTTCCTGGAGGAGTCAAGTCAGCAATTCTGAAACGTGACAAAAAAAGCACATTTTCGGATCTTTAGAACAAAAGCACTGGAGGGCTGAAGAGATGGCTCAGTGGTTAAGATTATTGGTGGCTCTTGCTGAGGACCTGTGTTTGATTCCCAGCCCCCACATGATGGCTCACAACTACCTATAACTCCCGTTCCAGGGGAGCCAATGCTGTCTTCTGGCCTCCATGGGCACCAGGCACATACATGTAAACACATACATACATAAAATAAACAACAAGCCAGGGATCGACGACACCCACACCAGTTCAATGGAAGTTTTTAGGTGAAGGTTTCACAGGTCTCCTCTGGCAGCCCACATGTCTGCAGTCCCAGCTACTCAGGAGGCTGAGGCAGGAAGGTCGTTCAAGTCACAAGTTGAAGGAGAGGTCGGGAAACACTGAGTCCCCATCTCTAAATCAGGAGGTAGGTCAAAGCCTCACCCAGCTCCAGTTTCCAGGGAAAACACAGACTAGAGGATCATGTCAAGTGATACTGTAGGATGCAATTGCAAATGTAACAATTTGGAAAATTCCCAATGAATTACAAGGGACCGAGGAGGACCATCCATACATTAAGCCATGGCAACCACATGCAATGTAGAGTGCCTTATTTAAATCATAATGTTGGGAACAGGCAAAAGCACCTTGTCCTAAGTACTGCCATTTTGACTTCAGATCCCATTTTACCTGTGTGGTAAAACAAAGTTCAGGTTCCCAAGTCACTAGGGGAGCTGGGAACCTTCCAATAGCTGACCCACCTCATCCCTAAACCATAGAAATAGTCGTTATGCATCTTTAGTTCTCTAGAAACATTATGACTGTTCCTAACAATAGAAAGAACAAATGAATCTGATTGGTTGGACTGAAAAGCTTGCATTGTACGTCAATTGACAAGGATGCAACATTCAGGGAAGCCCCTAGTCTCTAAGTCCTGATTGGTGAAAACTCTAACTGTAACTTGGCAACAAAAGTTTGTGTTTTTTGTGCTTAAAAACTTGCTTCAGCTGGTATTCAGGGTCGCAGTTCAGCTGCCACGGTTGACCAGCCCCTCCCCTTACCCCTCTTTTGTGCTGCCCTGCGGTAAATCTTGCCTTGCAGTAACCTCTTGTGAGAGCTTGGGTTGATTCGGAGCCTCGGACCGCAATTCAGTCAATTACAAAACTTGGGCAATCAGGAAAAATTGGCTCTGGTAATTTAGGGTAATAAAAAGGTATTGTGAGGCCTGGCACATGACTCATACCTATAATCCCAGCACTTTGAAGACTGAGGCAGGAGGATTGCTCGAAGTTTGAGTCTTGCTTGCTACATAGTAGGTCCCATGGCCAGACTGGGTACAGAGATCCTGTCTCAAAATCCAGGAAGCTGGTCGGCTCTTTTAGATGCCTTAACAGTGTAACTTCCTGTGTTTTGTTTTTGTTTTTTCAAATAAAAGGCCCTGATCTGCGAGGTGTGTGTAAATATGGATGAACTTCACAGCTGTAACTTTCCATTATTGTTCAGCGTAGTTATTCAAATTCTCCGCCCTGCTAGGTGAGCAGCACTCTGCCCTCCGCCCTGTGGTTTGTTTCCACTTCGAAGGTGATTTATGGTCTGTCAGTCAGTCTCTGTACTTAACCAATCTGTGTGTTCTGTTCCACACTGCTCAGTGTGGTGCCATTTTTCATAGGACACTGGTTGAAAAGACAGCTGTGATGGAATATTCCTGAAGAGCCATACTCTCCCTCCACGTAAACAGTCATGAAAAAGCAAACTAACAACGTACCCACTACAGCCTAGGGCAGAGTATGGAGTCGGGAAAGTCTTGCATTTCCATCAGTTCCCATTGCTTTGAGGCAGACTTGATAGCTCAGAAATGCATTTCATTTTTACCTTTTACTTTGAGCCAGTTTCTCCATATTGCCTGGGCTGGTCTTGAACCCTTGGACTCAAATGCTATTCCTCCTTTGGCCCCGAGGGCCCTCCCCCCCCCAGTAGCTAGGACCATAGTACACTGCTGTGCTCAGCTGTTCCATTGTTTGCTTGAGACAAGTCTCATGTACCCGAGGCTGGCCCTGAACTCGATCCTCCCACTTCTTCCTCCCGAGTGCTGGGATTACAGGTTTGAGCCTCCACATGAGTTTTGTTTTGTTTAAAGCAGGATGGAACTCCAGTCCTAGGTGTGTGCCCATCTAACAGTCCAAGAGACAGAATGAGACGGGTGTCTGCTCAAAGCCACATGGCTGACTGCTGACAGTCCCAGACACAGATCTCGGGCTCCTGGCATAGAGTGCAGAACTCCTCTGCTTGAAAGCTGCTTGTGACTCATCTCAGCGGTGTGGTCAAGCTTTAGCACATGACCCCCGCTGTTCCAGAAAAACTAGATAGGTGCTCAGAAGTCATCCTTTCAGTGAGCCCTCTTCACCTCAGGAATCTTAGAGGAAAACTGCCCCCAAAGTGGAGAAAACACCACAGCTTTCTGTCAGAGTAATAGGAGAAAAAAAAATAAATCCAAGAAGTGAATGTTGACTTCAGGCAGTTTAAGTTATTTTAGGAGATTACCACAACACCTCAGTGACCACAGGCAGGGAAGGGCAGCAACTGCTGTTAAATAAATGCCAGATATAATTTTCTAACTATTCTCCCCATGGCAAGAAAAAAGAGCTATGAGTAGTTTTGATTCCTAAAAGCCAAATTTAATAAATTAATAACTGCATGCTAGGTAAAAATATAAATTTACAGCTGAAAAGTAATAATTTAACAGAAAACACTGTGTGGTGCATTTTTATTGATAGGATAGCTTACTGAAGTAACAGAGCTGGAAACATATCTTGCCTTTGCTGAAGAGAAGTACTATGGTCGAGGAGAAGAAAGAGAAGCTGGAAAGGAGTGTGTGGAGTTGGCGTATGGTACAGGGATGGTGAGGTTACAGCCAGGGCACTGCTTATGCGTGTGTGTGCGAGGGTGCAAGCATCAGAAACCGATGGCATGGACCCCAAAAGCGAAGTCATGACAGTTACTCTGGGAAGCATGCTGGGTGACAACCACAGACAACCCGGGACAGAGAGGCGGTGCAGGTACAAGTCTGTGATTCCTTGATGGGGGGTTTCCTCACCAAACGGGAAATCATGCAGTAGCTTGAGTGTCTCTTAACATGATGAACACCCAGGATGACCAGAACCAGAAAGCGTGTGCTCACTGTTTTACAAGGACAGCTGTGTGGTGCTACAGAAAAGACAGGGAGTTCCTTCATTTTAATCTGGGTATTTGGCCAAACCTCTAACCAAGGAACAACTCAGCTAGTGAAGCTAATTAAATTACTAGAAACCATTCCTTCATCTGTAAAACATGTCTTCCTTCCTCAAGTTAAAACTCTAGAATAAAATGTCTTCATTTTTGATAAGCAGCTCCACCACGAGTCTCTGATAGCGGATGTCGTTCAGGGCGGCCATTGGGTCTAGTTCTGGGGATCGCATGAGGGTTGGACCAAACACAATCCCAAGGTTCTCTGCACTCATCAGATTCTCCTTCTCGTGAAGGGTCACTCTGAAAAACACAAGTGAAACAGGGTCTTCATCAAGTCTGAGTACCCAAATGAAAACCAGAGCCACAGCAAGGTCTGTGTCCACTGGCTAGCTCTCCCCAGTTATTTTCTGTGCTTCTCGTAGACTTCAAGGAACGTAACCTCATTTGAAGTAGGTCATGCTGATAAAGAATTCAAAGTCCCGGTGATTGCTGGGGCTCACATCTGGACTGTGTGCATTGAGATATTTGTGGATTCTCCTTCTAAGACATATTTCCAAAAATGGAGGAGGTGGAGGAGGAAGAGGTCGGCCCTCCCTTTCTTTTGGCTTTCTGGCTCCCCCTGGGCCTTTCTGCAAGTGAAATCCGAGTGTCTAGACAAGCAGCTGTGAGAACATGGAAGAGTGGCTCACAGTTAGGACAGTATCTCTTGCTGTTACCCTACAGCTTCAGCACAGAGCATGTTACAGAGTGAGTACTTATTATAGAACATGTCACTAAAGCCAAATATGAAGCAAACTTCAATTTACAAATGGCGTTAGCTGTGAGCATACTCAAAGACAGTTCTAACTCATGGTGCCTTTAAAGTGGGAAAGGCTGGGTGTGGTGGCTCACACGTTTATTCTTAGTACTACAGAGTGAGACAGACACATCTCTGCGAGGTAGAGATGAACCTGGCCTATAGAGTAAGTTACAGGTCAGCCAGGGTTACAGAGGAAGACACTGTCTCAAAAACCAAAGACAAGATGAAGGAGGAAGAAAGAAAAAAAGAAAGAAGAAAGGAGCAGGTATCTCAAGTGACTGAAATATGCATGTGCTTTTGGACGATGCAAGCTTTGGGGCACATAGGATTTTTGTTTCTAATTGATTTTAGAGTTTGAGGCCCTAAATCCATTGACATCATGACTAAGAAATTTTTTATTTCAACTGGGAGAGATTGATCACCATCAATTATAAAACAGCTTAAACTCTAACTGAAAGTATTCCTCCCTACTCCATCGCTGTTTATGCCACTTTCCAGTGTTGGTACCGGCAGTTAAATGACCTAACATTCTATACCAAGCTTGAAGTGCTTACTTGGAGCAATAAGCCAAGCGAAGTGAGTTGCCTCACAAACTGACAGCAGCAACCCTTTCCCTTCTACACAATGTTCACCGATGTCTCAGAACACTAGCATACTCACAAGCAGGTCCTAGAACTGCAAGACATGGATGTCAGGATGAGGCTGGCATGTGGTACTGCAATGTACAATATTTTAAGCACCCTTTCCCAACTAACGCAATTTCTCACAAGACAATGCTGCTATGCACCTACGCATTCACTCAAGAGAACATGTCCTTTCTTTCACCTTTTGCTTAATCTTAGTCTTGAGGTTTGGTTGTAATACAGCAGTAAGCTACAAGCTGCCACTTGCCTCTTGAGATGTGCCATGAGGTACCGGAGGGTTTCGCAGTGGGCAGGTGGCAGCAGTCTCAGAGCTTCGTGAAGGGTCTCCAACTGCTCATCAGGGTCCATCATTTCTACAATAGCAAGGAGAGATGCTCTAGCAGAAAACTGAGGTGAATGCTTAAAGACTACTCTTCCACGATGCTTTTGTAAAGCAAGCCAAAAATGATTTCTCACAGAACCTTGCTCATAAACAAAACAGCTGTCTAAGGCCATCTTAGGTTCAGTGTGGGAACAGGGTTTAATGAGCTTCTTTTTTTTTCCCCCCCACTTTTGGCAGCTGAGGAAAATGGACACACTAGATATCCAGAATGTAACTGTAACAAATCCAGGCACATGTAGACATACAAATAAAGCCTTATATACTCTACTGAGTTCATCTGTGAACATTAAAGATATAGGTATTGCTCAGAATATTTTCGAAACCCCCCTGTAGTATACAAGCCAGCCAGCCCACTACCTCTTGTGACTCCTGGCAAAATCTTACTGATAATATATATTTTTTTTAAATGAGATTGTTTTTTTTTGCAGTGTTATGGGCAGAACCCATGCCTCATAAATACCAGGCAAGTACTTTACCACTGAGCAATATCCCAGTCCTTTATCTTTTTAAGCCAAGAAATGTATCATCTAACATTTGCTTGCTATAATTATTATACTATGTGTTATATAACAAAATGAAGTCTCCCTTCAAAGCATGAGGACTCTAATTCTGAAGAACACACAGCAGGCGGTTCTAAGTGTGTTATGCCATGGTGGGATCCTGGGATCAGGGGCTCTTCCAAAGGAGGAGCATGAAGGGAAGCTCTCCATCTGGACATCTGAGATCTGCACTGGGGACTCACATGCCAGTCCGTTACTGTAAGAACTCTGCTCCACCTATCAATCATACCTGTAACACAAACAGCTGAAGAAGCCATTGCAATTCTGCACTCTTGAAAAACCACCACAGCACGTTCTCACTCTGGCTACAAGGAGTGCCTTAAATGCTGGGTCTCAGGCCAATCACAACGGGACCTCACACTGTTGAGTCCTAATCAAGATGGCAGCAGGTGGAAGGCTCCACCTGCTCAGCAGCCAATGTTTACCACAGAAAGCTGAAACTCTGGTCTCTCTCCCGTATCCACAGCCCAGCTCAATGACAACATAGACTATGTATACTGGTCTGGTAATGGCCAGTGCAGAACAAAGGCTGAGCTGAAGTATGGCAGAGCGGGCCCAATGATTCTCAGAATGTGACTAGTGATGGGCGCTTTTTAGTTCAAAAGAACCTTTGACTGCTTTACAGCTTTGGTCCAAAGCTTCCTCAATTCCCATTTCATTTCTTTATAACAAAGAATGTGTTTTTTGCCTTTGCCATGATAGATAATGCATGACCTCCAAACCGTGGGGACTTTAAAGAGAATCTGTTCATAACACAGCTATTTTCTCAGATGCTGAAATTCAGTAATTGAATTTCTAGGATAAGAGAAGGAAATTCTGTTTACTATGGAAGTTAGCTCTAAGCACAGGGCTAAATTAATTTGAAATGACATGATTTCAGAAATTAAAAACAGATTTTTCTTTTTAACTTCTACAATTAATCTTGACCAAGAGAAGCTTGAGACAGTGGGGAGCTGTGACAGCACTGGTGTGCTGTGGGATGGTCTGTATGTCAAATGCTCTGATTGGTCAATAAATAAAACACTGATTGGCCAGTGGCCAGGCAGGAAGTATAGGCAGGACTAACAGAGAGGAGAATTGAGAGAACAGGAAGGTGGGAGGAGACACTGCCAGCCGCCATGATGAGGAACAGCATGTGAAGATGCTGGTAAGCCACGAGCCACGTGGCAAGATATAGATTTATAGAAATGGATTAATTTAAGATATAAGAACAGTTAGCAAGAAGCCTGCCACGGCCATAGAGTTTGTAAGCAATATAAGTCTCTGTGTTTACTTGGTTGGGTCTGAGCGGCTGTGGGACTGGCAGGTGAGAGAGATTTGTCCTGACTGTGGGCCAGGCAGGAAAACTCTAGCTACACTGGTGTGCTAGCACAGGGGAGCTTAGCTCTGTCTGGAGGGGCTGGCAGTAGATACTGAGGCCGGTATCACACAGTATACAGTGCACAAGAGTGAGGCAGGCGCTGAGAGATAGCCCGGAGGATGCATGGGCTGGGCGCTTGGCTTTTAAAGGTCAGGAAAAACCTCAGTATGAGGGAAAGGTCTTGAGTAAAGCCACAGAGGAATGAAGGAAGGAGATGAGGAGGGAGACGGTCCCAGCTGAGCTGTGTAATGTCCTAAGGGGCATGCCGGTAAGACTGAGGGGCAGGGGAGCAGGGAGGGCTGCAGGAGGACGGAGGGGTGAAGTCAGGAAGGAAAACACTTTTGTCTCATGTCAGCTGTGGGCAATCTGGAAGATTTATGGAGAGAAACGGGAAGGTTACGAGTGAAGATGGGCTGTATCTGATGCTCATTTAAGCATGCTATTTATTTATGCATTTATTTATTTGTGTGTGTGAGTATGCGTGGCACATGTGTGGAGGTCAGTTCTTTCTACCACATGGGTACTGGAGGTCAAACTCGGGCAATCAGCCTTGGTGGCAAGTGCCTGTTACCCACTGAGCCCTCACATGGCACTAATGTTATTTTCTCTGGTTCCCTTTCCTCTAGCTGCCATGCAGAGCACAGACTACAGAAGGGCAAGGACACAGCACAAAGACCATTTCGGGACCTAACACAAAAATCCAGGTCATGACAGTAGTTTGGCAGGTGAAGCAGTGTGAAGGATGAGAAACTGTTTTATTCCGAGTATATCTTGAAGGTAGAGTCCATAAGATTGCCTGATGGGGATGTCTAAGGAAAGGGAGACCAAAGAAAGATCAAGGTTTGGGTGCAGACAGCTGGAGCAGTAGAGAAGGTCTAGGGGACAGCTCTCTCCGAGATTTTCAGATGTACACATGAATGCGCTGGCCTGGATGAACCCACGGTTGCAGGAAGAGCTCTCCCCTCCCCCATTCCAACTGGTTCCAGCTGGGAACATGACAAAATGCACTGAATACCTGACATCACACTGACCAAAGAGTCTTTCCTGGACATCAGTCCTCCTTTCCTCCCATGCACACAAGATTGCCCATTGTCAACTTTCTAGAAAACAAAACTTTTAGCCACAAGACTGTTACAGCATCATTTAAGAGGAAAACAGAAAAAATGGAAGGTGTTCAGAGACAAATGGGCATTATCAGATTAGCTGTCATCAAATGTAGAAAGTCTGGCATGTGGCGGGCAGGAGGCATCGAGACAGGCAGGTTTCTCTGTACACAGGCAGGCTTTGTGACTGTCCCATCTGTCCACCATCAGTGGACTGGCTGTCTACAGAAAAGCAGTGAGTGTGAAAGTTACTGGGAGTTTCAAGACAAGATTTAAGCCGGCAGTGGCCTTTAATCCCAGCACTCAGGAAGCAGAGAAAGATGAATTTGAGTTCAAGGCTAGCCAGAATGAATTCCAGGACAGCCAGGGCTACACAGAGAAACCATGACTCAAACAAAACAAAACAAAACAAAACAAAACAAAACTAACCAAACAACCAAACAAAAACAAAGAAAAACAAAACAAAACCAAAAAAACAAAACAACAAACAAAAAACCAACCCAAAACCAAAACCAGGAAAACCAACCAACCAACCAACCAACCAACACAACCTCCAAACTATGCAATGAATTAAAGGGAAAAGTCTAGCTATACAATCCCGTAGAATATTTATTTAATGACTTAAGTCTGTGCATTTCCATGTTAAATTCCAAGCTTAATAGCTAACAAATATTTCACACCTATTACTTAAATGAAGGACTAATCCAGGCCTTGAGGAAAATAACACCCGAGGCATCAATCATGTCCTGAAGGTGCCAGTGCAGTGAAGAGACCAAGTCACGGCTACTGCCTGCCCATGATGGGAATGAGGCCAAGGGGTGGGAATGTAATGAAGGAGAAGGACCAGGAAGAGGGTCTTGGGAAGTGTGGACACTGAGAGCTAGGAAGCAAGCCCTCGGGGCCTGATCAAGATCTAATTAAGGAGTGTCTGGAGTGTGTATCGTTAATTCTCTATAGAGAAGTGCAGTGTGAGAGTAAAACTTCCCTAAGCTACAGGACTTACCAAACTGCGGAGCAGAGGAGACCCAGAAAGTTCTCCCTGCCTGGCTCATCCAAGGTTGCACACTTAGGGAGTGATGTGGCTTTCTGAGATCTTCTGAAAGGAAGGGCTGGGGACAGCCCCCATGTGGTTTCCAGCATGGTCAGAGAGTGCTCATACGTGCTGGCTTTCTGACAAGACCCTGTAGCGAGGCTCGCCTCTGGGCCTCTGTTCTAGAGCAACAGAATCTCCACTGGGAAGAGAGTGAAGAGGGAGGGTGGCAGACTCCGAGCTCAGGGACCACTTCCAATTTTAGAGGCTGTGCAGCCGGCAGAGGCAGGGTGATCTGACTCCCCTACACTAGCATCCCTTCTCCTGCCCTCGGCCTCTCACCTCAGCTGTCACACGGGGACTTTGAGGAAAGCTGTTCACAGCACAGCTTCACCAGCTTTTGCAGAAATAAAGCTTTAACATAAACTCTGATTTCTGTTGTGAAAGCATGGTAAACAATGCCAGAAATTTCTAGGGGGTAAAAACTGAGAGACATTTTTAAAAAGCCAAGAGTTAACCACACTAGGAAGTATCACCTAATCCTGTCCATCTCCTCTCCATCATATGTCTTCTCCTGATTCCTGCAGAAGCTAGGCAGGGTGCAGAGTGGAGAGAGCAAGGGCCTCAAGAAGAGAAGGACAAGCAGGGTGGGGTGCAGGACCACCTCTAGCAATGGGAGCTTGGCCAATTTAAGGCCTGGCTCATGGCAGGCACCTCAGGTGCACCCCTGTAATTGGCAAGGCCTTTGGTCTTCCTTCTGCTTTTCTGAGGGATGCCTGTGTCCACACACCTCCAGCAAGAAGCTGTAGATTATAGTGGGAAAGGACACTGCTCCACCGCCATCAGCATCCAGACAGGAACCTCACACTTACATGAGGCACAGGGAGGGCACCAGGGGCTCTGGTGTCACACACGTCACTAACTAGTTTAGATTATACAGGAGGCATGTATTTATTTGTCTCAATGTGAGAGAAAAGAGGGTTTGCTGATTTCAGACAGAAAGGCTTCCCAAACAAACCCCACAGTAATGGCAAATGGTTTGGAAGAAAAACAAAGGGAAAGATTTTCCTGGCAGTAAGGGTGGGGTGGGGAAAGGTGAGGTCATGAGAGCCTCAGTGAGGCCCAAGGCCTCAGAATCCGACAAGCAGCTTGGGTGTTACCAGATAAGAGTGTGGGGTTGAGAACCGGGCTGTGAGTCACTGCTCTGGCCTGTCTTGTCTCATCTGGACAAAGCAGGTTTCATTCCTTCCCCAGCAGCACAGCAGCAGGAACAGGCACCTGTCTAGCTACTGTCACACTGCGGCAGGACTGTGCAGGCTGGTGAGTACCCTGCATCTGTCACACTGCAGCAGGGCTGTGCAGGCTGGTGAGTACCCTGCATCTGTCATACTGCAGCAGGGCTGTGCAGGCTGGTGAGTACCCTGTACCTGTCATACTGCAGGACTGTGCAGGCTGGTGAGTACCCTGCATCTGTCACACTGCAGCAGGGCTGTGCAGGCTGGTGAGTACCCTGTACCTGTCATACTGCAGCAGGGCTGTGCAGACTGGTGAGTACCCTGCACCTGTCATACTGCAGCAGGGCTGTGCAGGCTGGTGAGTACCCTGCACCTGTCATACTGCAGCAGGGCTGTGCAGGCTGGTGAGTACCCTGCACCTGTCATACTGCAGGACTGTGCAGGCTGGTGAGTACCCTGCACCTGTCATACTGCAGGACTATGCAGGCTGGTGAGTACCCTGCACCTGTCATACTGCAGGACTGTGCAGGCTGGTGAGTACCCTGCATCTGTCATACTGCAGCAGGGCTGTGCAGGCTGGTGAGTACCCTGCATCTGTCATACTGCAGCAGGGCTGTGCAGGCTGGTGAGTACCCTGCATCTATCACACTGCAGCAGGGCTATGCAGGCTGGTGAGTACCCTGCATCTGTCATACTGCAGCAGGGCTGTGCAGGCTGGTGAGTACCCTGTACCTGTCATACTGCAGGACTGTGCAGGCTGGTGAGTACCCTGCATCTGTCACACTGCAGCAGGGCTGTGCAGGCTGGTGAGTACCCTGCACCTGTCATACTGCAGCAGGGCTGTGCAGGCTGGTGAGTACCCTGCACCTGTCATACTGCAGCAGGGCTGTGCAGGCTGGTGAGTAGTCCTGCAGAGGACATGCGTTCCAGTCTGGTGCCCATCAGCTGAGGACTGCCTGCAAACTCCCTAGACAATCACCATCAGCACTGAGTCCATCCTAAGATGGCCGAGTTCAGTCCCCAAGGAAGGCCAAGGGCCACCCATGTTTTCTAACTTCTCATCAGGCTTTCCCATGCTGTACCGGATCTCTCACTGACGCAGGAGAATCAGAGCTCCAGGAGACTAACCATCAAAGGCCAACAAAAGCTCTGAAGAGAAACTAAATCCAGAACAAAGCCTGCCACTGCGTTGTGAAAGTCCAAGTGAAGAAGCCAAGCAGAGGAATCACTATGTTACTAAGGAAGTGACGTTATTATTTAAAGATGGGGAGGCCATCTGGGTTTAAAGACAGAAACAAAATGACAGGAATAGAATTTTTTCTTTAAAAAAGTGACGCCAACACCTAAAATCTGTTAAGATCTCCCTTCTTTAAAGGTGAGATGTGAATTGCAGGTATGAATTTGAAATAGAAATAAAATTTTGCAAATGAGCCATTTTCTTCTCAACTAGAATTAAAAACCAAAATCCAGAATTTTGGCTGAGGAGTAGTGAGGCCCCAGTTCAGTTTCTCAATTCTGAAAACAAAGCAAAACGAAACAAACTCCACATTCCTAGAAGAGTAACTGATGGGCTAGAGGCAGTCTGTGAACTCTGAAGGTCTGAGCATTTGGGGTAAGTACCGAAACTGACAGGAACGTTTGCTGAATCAAACTGGACAGCAGTCTAGCTCTGGCCTTCATTTACCAAATATGGGTCCATGTCCAGGCAGCACCGGTACAGATTATTTTGGAAAAGTAGCACAGTACAAACTTGGAAGGGTAGAAGGCCTGGATAATATGGCTAGGGAAGTGTAAACGCTTGCAGACACACAGTCCCATGTGGAGACAGCTGCAGGGACATGCTGCAGGGGACACGCTGCAGGGGAAGCAGTTACTCAGAAGAGGCAGCTTGTCGGGTGGGAACTCACTCACTGGTACTTACTGGCAGACTCTATGAACTTGGGGTAGGCATCATACGTGATGAGAGGAATTGGCAGATCCCTGAAGTACAGTTTAAGTGCACCAGTGATAATGTTGATATCTTCATACATGTTCACAGAAATATCCGCCTTTTCACCATCTTTTAAAAGAAAACAAACAGTCAACGCTGAATTCACAGCCAGTATCATTTTAACATGATTTGTGCATGATTAGATTAGAGACAGGCAACATTTCAGGTTTGTTTTTGGTTTGGTTTTCCATCAGTAAGTATTTTAAGCTAGCTGTATAGAAGTTGGTGGAGATGCATCGTGTCGGGACTAGACAAGTGTACACTGGAGTGGCTAGCTTAACCCCTGGCTATGATGTTTTTATTCGTCAGTTAAGTGATTTTTATCTTAAAATAAAATAAAAAAACCCACTTTGGTAAAACAGCAAGTAATTTTTCTCTTCTTAAGCTACTTATTTTTCCTTGCTCAGCTCTGTGTGTGTGTGTGTGTGTGTGTGTGTGTGTGAGAGAGAGAGAGAGAGAGAGAGAGACAGAGAGACAGAGACAGAGACAGAGAGAGACAGAGAGACAGAGGGGGGGCAGGGGAGGGACTGGAGTGGGAATAATTTTACATTTCATAGTTGCCTGACAATTCCCAGGGGAACAATGCAGTGTTGCTTTCCTTTTGTTTTATAGAAACTGAATTTGCAGAAGAGAGCACAGGCCAGGCCTGCCAACCCAAGTTCAATCCCCAGGACCCACATGGTGGGAGATGAGGGCCTACTCCTTCAAAGTGTCCTCTGACCTCCACACATGTACCACCCCCTAATACATAAATGTAAAATAACAATGATGATGATAAAAAGTCCCTTGTTTTATTCACCTGGCTTCACAGAATTAACATCTGGATCTTGCCTAACCAAGCCTTATGAGTAAACGAGACAGTGAGAAACAAAAAAGCTAAGCAAACAAAATGCCCCACAAGCCCCAAGAAAATGTGCCAAGATTCTGAGTGTTGAAGTAAGAAGAGGTACCATAGAATGGAAGACCATTTAGAAGTGTTGGGCACTCAGATTCTGAAGCAAGACTGTCTTCAGAGAGTCCTCCAGTGCTGTCCTGTGTTTAATAAAATCTGAATCGTGGGCTGGGGAGATGGCTCAGCAGTTAAGAGCACTGGCTGCTCTTCCAGAGGACTGGGGTTCAATTCCCAGCACCCACATGGCAGCTCACAACTGTCTGTAACTCCAGTTCCAGGGGATCTGATACTCTCACAAGACATACATGCAGGCAAAACACCAATGCACATAAAATAAAAATAAACAAAAAACTCAACTTGTATCTATTCAAGACTTAATTAGTATCATTTCCTTGCTAGATATTTGTGCATGTCTTTATGCCTATGTGTGTGCATAGGTGAACAGATTTTAGTAATGAGAAAAAATGTTAGTAAGCTACAAAAGACACACACAAAAGAAACCATCAATGCATAGTCACAGAAGTCAGCCTATAATGCCTTCATGACATACATTATAACTTGAAAAGACGAAAAGGTTTGTGATTATCAAGTATTTGAGGGAAGAATGGACACACAGGTAGAGTTTGAGGACTTTCTGTTAGTGAAATTATTCTGTATGATACTATGATGTAGACAGAGGACACCCCAGTGTAAACTCTTTTAGTTAACGATGTATTAACGTTGGGCTATCAATAACAACAATTACACAATACTAATTCAAGATGCTAAACCAGGCAGGGTGGGGCATGCTTGGATCCGGTGTTCAGGAGGTGTGGGCAGGAAGATCAAGAGTTCTAGACCAGCCTGGGTTAACATAGTGAAACTGTCTCAAAAAAACAAAATCAAGTTAGTAACGGGAATTTGGGAATCGGTGCCAATGGGAGGGATTGCACAGGAAATTGCTGTACTTTCAGTTAAGATTTTCTGAAATTCTAAAACTACTCCATAAAAGCCCACACAAAAATAATCCAGACTCTTTGAAGCTGCAGAGTCCTGAACTTTACTAGCAGAGTGACAGCTCACTGGCACTGTCTGTAACATCTTTGTTCTCTGATTCTTTCTTTCCTTTTCAGCTCTCGGCTCCCCATCCACATGTCCTGGGATCTTGGGGTGAGGCTCCACCACGGCCTGTCAGTGTACCCTCCATATACTGTTTGTAGTTGCACCAGAACACAGAATGGAGCAAAGCTGTAATAGCACCTGCTGACGTTACTGTAGGTAGTGCTCCAGCTGCTGACTGTCTCCCATCTCCTAGACGAGGCAAGACTTCCCCAAACTTGCCTTTACCTTGACTCTTGGACTAAAGAGACCATGACAGCACTCTGTGGGCCCTATCTTCCTCCTTCTGCAATTTCATTATTTGAAAGCTAAGCTTCCTGGAACTGATCATTCTTGATTGCCTCATTTTACTTGGTTATTTATTTGATACCTGCTTTGAACATTCACAGATTTGGGCAGCATTTATGTGCAGGACTGATTTAAATGATCTGCACTACTAGTTCTTCCACACCTGTGTTAAAACTCTATAGAATTCCTACAGTTGACTGCAGGACGAGCCCTGGAGGAGGTTCAGAATAGTTCCATGGGGAACCAAAGAAACCATAGGGGACTTTAAAACCTGTTAGCAGTGTTACAAAAAGGTGTCGCGATGTTTAATGAAAGGAAAATGTGTCACTAAGTTGCTTTCTGTGGTTGATGTGATCTCCAGTTTCTTTGCCAGTGTTTATGGAGTTTTGAATATCATGACTGCAGCCTGGGAGTGGATAGGCTTAGTTGCTGCCTTTCAGATAAAGGAAACGCCTCTTCTGGTATGGATTCAGGATGCTCCTTGATGTGTCTCTGTATACAACACATCATTACTTTACCTTCTTTGCTTGCATACAACACTCAGGCTGGCCTACATTCCCCCTTGCAGGTTGGTAATACTTCACGACTTCTGTCTTCTGCTTTTGTGGCTTATGAGAGGACTGCCAGCAGAAGCGTATGACACACTAGAAGTGTACTCATTTTCGGGGGGGGGGCGCATTGGGAGAGCACTTGCCAGCACATGAGGCCCTGGGTTCAATCCACAGTGCCTGACCCCACCCCCAGCAAAGCAAAGAGGCATTTAAAAAGATCACTGACTTAGCCGGGAGGTAGCAGCAGTGGTGTAGATCTTTAATCCTCAGGGAGGCACAGGCAGGCAGATCTCTGAGTTCAAGGCCAGCTTGGTCTACAGAGTGAGTTCAGGACAGCCAGAGCTACACAGAGCAACCCTGTCTCGGGGGGGGGGGGGGGGGGGGGGGGAAACAAAAACAAACAAACAAACAAACAAAAAAAACCACCCTAAAAAAAACCCCACCAACTTTGTATTTAAGAAAACAGCTTTTCTTTGGTGCTACCTTATTCTAGTACATAAAGGCAATATAAACTGGATGGCCATGGAACAAATCAAACAAAACTAGCCCCTCCCCCTCCCCCTGAGAGAGGGTTTCTGTGTAGCCCTGGCTGTCCTGGAACTCACTCTACAGACCAGACTGGCCTTGAACTCAGAGATCCACTTGCCTCTGCCTCCTGAGTGCTGGGAACAAAGGTGTGCAAAAACCACACCCAGCACAAATCAAAACTTAAATGTTATTTTTAATGTCTGATTAATCTGGCCATGTGGCACATACCACAAATCCCAGCATGGGGAAGCAGAGGCAGGGGAATCTCAAGTTTGAGGCCATTCAGGGTTATCAGCAAGATCTTACCTCACCCCTTTGCACAACATAAAACAAAACAAACAGCCCATGGGGCTTCCCACAGTGGGCAGGACTGAGGCCACAGCTTCAGCTCCCCCAGCCTTCTGGCTCCTGTATGTGAGTCAGTCAACAGGGGCCTGGGGACTGGAGCTCCCAGGAAGGCTGACCGCACCCTCTCCCACCTTTTCTGTGGTTTGGTAAATTTAATTCACCTCTGTTTGTGATAAAATTGGGCCAGTCTTAGATATTCAAATGCTGATGATACAGCTTCATGTTTCTTTCTCACCAGGAAATTTGACCCTTTTAAGGTAGCTGATGCAAAGGTAAGAAGCTGTAAGTTGAATTTTGCTGTTGTTTGTTGGGCTTAATTTTTTGAGACAGGCTGGGCTCAGACTCACTGTGTACCAATCATGACCTTAACCACCTGATCCTCCTGCTTCTCGAGTGCTGGGATCAAAGGTGTGTGCCACCGTGCCCATCAGGATCTTTTGCAGACTATGATAATCATCAGTCAACTGTGACCTTCTGCAGAGCGCGACCGCCCCAGGTATGTGACGTCTGTGCTGAAGACATACCTCTATCAAAGGCCATCTTGACGTCTTCAATCAAGTCACTGAACCCGGAGACTCGGTACAGTCCTTCAGAGTTAAGACCTGAAATAAATCAGTAAGGCATGGGAACTAAGTTTCTGTTCATTCACACCTTTCCTTCATACTTGAACTTCTCTCCATACCTCAAGCTGGACAAGTGATGTATCAGAAAAAAATAATAAACCACATGTGATTAGAAGTCTTTTCCCACTTTCCTCCTAAAAGGAGTCTGTTTCACTCAGTTTTTACTTCTGACCCACTGTCACCTGGATATTTATAATTTGGCCATCATGTTGCCTAATTAGATCGGGTGACATTAAATCTTGAGGGAAATCACTCATCACCCGATTCTATCATAAAGTCTTTTACATAACGGAAGACGGAGAGTCTGAACCAGCAGGCCTGTGGCAGTTTTCCCTAGTGGGTAGGAATAATTAGGGTGCAGCTCAGGTTTCTGCTCTTCGTGTTTTAATAGGGCATTTCTGCCTTTGCTTCCTGGCCTGAGTAGGATTTAAAACCTGAAAGGTGAATTAATCTCTGCACAGAGATCTTTGCAGACTGCACACATCATCCATTAATGTATCCTAAATATGACTCTCCTAACTGCTTAGATGTTCCTTGAAATCAAGCTGTTTATTAGCACACTGCAGACTTGGAGAGTCAATGTCTTCTGACACCTTTCTCCCCACCACTGAAGACAATAGCTGTACCAAACGAGGGACCAGAGGGGAGGGAGGGAGCAGCCGCACCGGAAACACCTCACCTCTGGACTCGATCTCCCGGATGCACATGTCCACCACCATTGGCCGCTTGGTGATGTGAGCTTTGACGAGCGTTGTTAGGTCACAGCTGTACACCTTCTTCACATGCTTCAGGTCTGGCTTACAGTCATTTGGGACCATCTTGGAACACTGCTTGTGAACATTCAACCCACAATCTGTGAAAGAATGAAGGAAAAAGCCATGATGATTTTCAGTCTGGCATTCTGGAGCATTTCTTTGAGCAGAAGACACTTGGTGTGAAGTGCAGCTCCTCCAAGGAGATGGACAGCAGCCCCTCTCAGAACAGTATGAGTAGAACTCGGAGGCCAGGATTTTCTTTCTTTTTAAGATAGTCTCATTATGGAGCCCTGGCTGGTCTGGAACTCTCTACATAGACCAGGCTGGCCTCTAGATATCTTCCTGCCTCTGCCTCCTGAATTCTGGGACTAAAGGCATGTGCCACCACACCCAAAGAGGCCAGGATTCTTGCTAATAAGAATTATTGTTAGTAAGAATTACATAACTTCATTATTTAACTTCCCGAATGACCCCAGAAGAAGCAAAAACAAAATCGAGATGTGTTCCCCACACCCAAACCAGTAAATGTTAAAGAATTATACGTAACACAATGTCACACCACCATTGCTAAGATTTGAGTCTGTTTGTTTTCATCATGATTCTTAAGACATGTTGCAAGGCTTGGCCTTTTGAGAGATGCAGGACCCTTTTCATGTATAGGTCAGTGTTGCTGTGAAGAGGCCTGTGGGAGAGAGTTCTCTCTTCTGCCTTCTCTTGACTTTCCACCCTCTGCCATGGAGGATAGAGCCAGGAGCCCCTACCAGATGCTGGTACCTTGAACTTTCTACTTCAGAACTCTGGTATCTAACACTTGCTCGCTGTAAGTGATCTAGTGGGAGGTTCTTTGACAGAGCAGCACAAGATGGACCAGTCAGATGACTCAAGAAAATTTACATCTACTCTAAGTAGTAACTGTATTTCAAATCACTTGATATAAACTGGAATTGGACACCCAAAATAAGAGTATTCAAGGTCCGTTTAAAATGAATCTGTTCTTATTTATATCTATTTATAAACCCTTTTTATAGGTAAGAGTACATATACTTTCTTGGGTAGTCTAAAATAGCCATTACCATTCTTTTTACTACGATTAGTAGGTAACATTTATGGAGGACTTAATATTATTGCCAAGTACCATTCCAAGTGCTTTGTCTTTATTATTTCCTTTAAAACCACAAAGACCTATCAAATAGCTACTTTTTTTTTCATTTCCTACTTATATCTGAAAAAAACAAGTTAAGGGATTTATCCAAGGTACATAGTGTTGCTAAACTCGGCCCTAAGGTGATGCTGGCGCCTTCAAGTCTCCATGTTGGATTGCTCTACTGATGCTACTCCTCTGGTTTTGCAGGGCTCTAACATCTCGGGCACTGGAACCCAAGAACTTCCTGGTTAATATTCGAGATCCCTTTTCAATAGTAAGAGTACAATGAAGTTTTATAAGGGATGAAGGAGAACAAAAGTGTTCTGCTAAATTAGACTAAAGTGATAAAATATACTGAATAAATAATTTAACTAAAATAAACGCCATCTTTATGTTTTAGAAAATATAACCTTTCTGTTTGTTAAGTTAAAACTCTCATCAGGACCTCTTACAAAACTAGCTAAAATGAAGTAGATGCAGCTCACGGCCAGGCCTTAATGGAATCGTCTTGAGAAACCCAGAGTGCCTTGGCAGCTGCCTCTGCTCTTGGGCAGTTTCATTTTGCTGTCATCTGCAGTATGATGGAGAGGGTGACATGTGGGCCTAACTGAACATCCCAGAGAGGGCAACACCGCTGTGACTCACGTCCAAATACTGTCACCACTCAGGACATAAAGGTTCCCAGACCAAAGTCCTCAATCTACCACCTGAAGAAATGAAGCAGCACTGATCCATACAGTTAATCAAGGCCCAAAAAACGGCATGACCAAAACTAAGACCCTCTCAACATCTTACATGAGAGATTTCTAATTTGACCATAAGGCAAACCAGTGGCTGAACAAACATACAGCAAGAAGACCCCTTTCCTCTAAACATTCACATGTTCTAGAGGACTTGTAAAAGTTAGTGTTTGTTATAGACTCTATGAGCTATGTTATCTGGAGTGAGGTATCACACTGTTTGTGTTTAGTTACATAAAACAGTAAGAAGTGTGCTTCTTTTTGCATTGTGCAAGCCTTGGTGCTCCTGTATGGACAGAGTTCTGGGTAGTAATGTGTGCTGGCTGAAGTTAGAGCTTTTCAGGGCAATGCTGCACAGTGTGTCACAGAACTGGCATCACCAGCTGAAGATCAGAGACTAAACAGAACTCAAGGTCCTAAGATGGCTCGGAGTCACTGGGGTTGGAGACTTCATATCTACACTGTTCTTCATACATTTCATTTAGAGAAAAGCACCTTCAAGTAACTAAATGTGTTCTTTCTGAATTCACCAAATTTGGTGAGCTTTCAATGAATTTCCCTTTCAGACATCTTACCAGTCTCTTACTCTAACCTCTGAGATCTCAGCAGCAAAAACTAACCCCTTCCTGTCTACGGGTATCTCAGGCCCTGTTCTCTTTTTCTGTGTTTAACGGTGTTGGGTCCCACCCCTTGCATATGTCAGGCAGGGGCTCTACCAGTCAGGTGACTTTATGTATTTTTCCCACGTTGGAACTGTGACTTCCGGGCTTCAGCTGCACTGATCCTTCCCTTGCTCCGTTATCCAGTCCATCGCACAGGTTTCCTCTCACGTATCAGTTTCCAGTTGCCAGGATTTTCTTCAGTTCTTTTTACAGCAGTATTTCTTTTCTGACAATTCTCATGTTTTCAAGAATGTTTGGCTAGAGCATTTTATGACAGCTGCTTTTCTTGTCTGGTAATCCCAACATTTCAAGTTTTGAGTTTAGGCTTTCCTGGTTCTCAGTAGAATAAATAATTCTGAACTACATCTTGGCTACAGCGTCTCTTTAAATCTCCAATTTTGCCGGGCGGTGGTGGTGCACGCCTTTAATCCCAGCACTAGGGAGGCAGAGGCAGGTAGATCTTTGTGAGTTCGAGGCCAGCCTGGTCTACAGAGTGAGAGCCAGGAAAGGCGCAAAGCTACACAGAGAAAAAAAAAAAAAAAAACGCCTATAGCCAGCTAGAAAACTCTTTTAAAGTGTATTAAAAGTCTGGAATTTAGTAATAGTGTGGCTGTGCCTTGCACTTCATGTATAACATAGGTCACAGGTGAACTTGTGGAGAGAGCCTGGAACAAGCCATCAATACACAGATGAAGAGGATGAGCCCCACGTGTGTTCATGCCACTCCGCTACAAGAGCAGAGCTGCACTGGCCTGCACAGTGACCAGCCTGTGCTCTGCTCATCCACTCCCTCCTTTTTCTTGTCCACAACACACTGCACACTCGGAATACTTGTTTCAGCACTGACGATGAAGTACCTACTTTCAGTCTTTTGTTAATAATGCGTATCGTACTAGCACATAGTCTTGAGTTTAAAAACATGTTGCTATATTTCACCTGTGCCAGGCTTGCAATTATCTTTGCTTGATCTTGTAGGGCTTTTAAAAAGCAGTAATAAGCCGGGCAGTGGTGGTGCACGCCTTTAATCCCAGCACTAGGGAGGCAGAGGCAGGTAGATCTTTGTGAGTTCGAGGCCAGCCTGGTCTACAGAGTGAGAGCCAGGAAAGGCGCAAAGCTACACAGAGAAAACCCTGTCTCAAAACAACAACAACAACAACAACAACAACAACAACAACAATCTCCAATTTCAGCAAGTTCTACTTTAAACTTACAATGCCAGGCCTGGCTGACTTTTGAAGATAAAATGTTTACCTAGTCTATGAAACACTTTGTGTGTGTGTGTGTGTGTGTGTGTGTGTGTGTGTGTGTGTGTGTGTGTGTACCACAGGTGTGCAGCTGGAGAGCAGATGGCGGCACTGGATCCCCTGCATCTGGAATATAGAGTTACAGGCTGTTAAGAGCTGCCCCATGTGGGTGCTGGTATCTCAACTCCTGTCCCCTGGAAGAGCAAGAAGTCACTTAACTGCTGAGCCAGCTCTCCAACTGCAGGAACTTTCTCTCTTTATTCCAGCTCTCAAAGTTTTCTCATGGTTAATGCAGATATCTTGTCATAACTTAAATTTTTGTATATGGTAGTAGGTGTTGTAATTATTGAAGAAAAAAAGTAAAACGCCTATAGCCAGCTAGAAAACTCTTTTAAAGTGTATTAAAAGTCTGGAATTTAGTAATAGTGTGGCTGTGCCTTGCACTTCATGTATAACATAGGTCACAGGTGAACTTGTGGAGAGAGCCTGGAACAAGCCATCAATACACAGATGAAGAGGATGAGCCCCACGTGTGTTCATGCCACTCCGCTACAAGAGCAGAGCTGCACTGGCCTGCACAGTGACCAGCCTGTGCTCTGCTCATCCACTCCCTCCTTTTTCTTGTCCACAACACACTGCACACTCGGAATACTTGTTTCAGCACTGACGATGAAGTACCTACTTTCAGTCTTTTGTTAATAATGCGTATCGTACTAGCACATAGTCTTGAGTTTAAAAACATGTTGCTATATTTCACCTGTGCCAGGCTTGCAATTATCTTTGCTTGATCTTGTAGGGCTTTTAAAAAGCAGTAATAAGCCGGGCAGTGGTGGTGCACGCCTTTAATCCCATCACTCAGGAGGCAGAGGCAGGCAGATCTCTGCGAGTTCAAGGCCATCCTGGGCTACCAAGTGAGTTCAGAGAAACCCTGTCTCGAAAAACAAAAACAAACAAAAAAGTTAAAAAGCAGTAATAAAACCTAGACATTATATTCTTGTTTCTTAATTATTTAAATAAGAATACTTATAAAAACAATGAATAATTATCTTCTAAAATGTACATTACCATAATTCTGTTAACCTTTAATCTATCATTATAATGTAAATGAATGATGTTGGTTATTTACTACAAAGCATGGCTCTCTGTGCTTTCTAGAAGTGCAGCATGCATGTGTATAGAAAAGTTGGTGCATACAAAACCAGATAACCTGAGGCTGGGAGTCTAAGAAACATAGGTGTTTTAAGAAAATACAGACTAAAGAGTAATGTAGATTCCTTATTGATCTTTTCCTATCTTTGTTGAATATTTCTTTTTTTTTTTTTTTTGGTTTTCCAAGACAGGGTTTCTCTGTGTATCCTTGGCTGCCCTAGAATTTACTCAGTAGAAACCCTATCTCAAAAAACCAAGAGATGACGGAAAACTTTCAAAGGATAAATATAAGACTGTTGGTGCCATATACATGTTTTGATATGTGGATGCATCAAGTTTTATGCTTGGGTTTCCATTTTGAGGTTATACATGGGGAAGGATATAAAAAAACATATTTTTTTCTTCTTTCTGTAGCACTGAAGATTGAACCAGGGCTCTGTGTAGGCTGGGCAAGTGCCTACCACTGAACGACATCTGCAGCCAATAAATTTTATTGTTAAATGTACCTCTCTGGTATTTTCCACTATGAAAGATATTCATTATTTTTAATTGTGTCTCTGTGTGTCTTTGTGTGGGTATGTACATGTTCCTGCAGGTGCTTGCAGAGGTCAGAGGTGTTGGATGCCTGGAGTTACAGGCAGCTGTGAGCCCTGATGTGAATGCTAGGAGCTGAACTCAGGTCCTCTGCAAGAGCAGTACATGCTTTTAACTGCTGAGCCATCTCTTCAGTCCCTACCCCTATTAAAAGTGACTATCTCACATTCTAATAAGCATCACAAGTCATCATTTTCAAAAGCAAATTAAGAGAAATGGCGTATGCCTTGCAATATTTATAAAAATATTACTTTCAACCAAAAGAGGCTACATGAAAATTTTTAAAGGGATTCTTCAAATTCTCGCCAACTTTTAAGGAAAACCACTACTGTTAGGTGTAGCCAATTGAGGCACTAATAAAAGTAGAGTTATTTTTTTTCTCTCTTCAAACTAAAAGTTCAGTATCTGTATACTTAAAATAACTTCTGTTACTAGGAGAAAACTGCTATTTCTCGTTTAAGGGCAAAAATGACAATAATAGTGATGAAAATATTAAAGGATCTTCATAGTTTAAAACTCAGCTCAAATGTCTGCTTTAAAACAAGTATAATCCTTCCTTTTTTCTTAGGGTATTCTGTCAAGGCTAAAATAAATATAATTTAGAAATTCTGGTAGAATAATTTCTTTTTGGGAATAACATTTCCTTGGAGAGGGATGTCTGATAAATTTCAGTGATTACATAAGGAAAGCAGAACCTAGAAACTTACATTTCATGATTTTAAAAAGTTTGGGAAAATTAATCGTTTGAATGAGCATCCTTGTGTGTGTGTGTGTGTGTGTGTGTGTGTGTGTGTGTGTGTGTGTGCGCGCGCGCGCGCGCGCGCGCGCGCACATGCACCTGTGTATGATTGATTTATTAGTAGACCTTGATACAGAATCCAGACTGGATTTGAACTCATAATCCTTCTGACTTTATCTCAAGTGCTGTACAGGCATATCTACAAAGTCCCTGGTGTCCCCCAAAGGGACTATTATTCCACCTACCACAGTAAGTCTGTGCTGTCTACAATCTTCACTCTTTGAATTCTGTTTTAGACAAAGGAGGAGGCTCAAAGGCCAGATGAGTCCTAGAGTCACTTTAGATCTGAAATCCTCACTGTCAATACAAATGTAATTGGTTATCAAACAGAACTAATGTGAGTCTAAACTGTCTCCTCCTCCTCCTCCTCCTCCTCCTCCTCCTCCTCCTCCTCCTCCTCCTCCTCCTCCTCCTCCTCTTCTTCTTTTAAAAGAAGAGCATCACTGTGTAGCTCTGCCTGAACTGGAACTTACTATATAGATCAGGCTAACCTTAAACTCAGGTCGCTGCCTCCTGAGTGCTGGGAGGCTACATCTACCAAAGTAGATTCTGATTACTTAAAAAAAATGATTTTTGTTTTCTGAAGATCATCAAGGTAGGTTTGTGGGGTTTTTGTTTTTGAGGCTGAGTTTCATGTAGTTTAGGCTTGCTTTGAACTTACTACGTAGCTGACAATGATCCAGAAATCCTGATCTTGCTTCCATTTCTCAAGTGCTGGAATTACAACCCTGCACACTATACCTGTTTTAAAAACTGTGTGCTGGGAATGAATGATGTGAGCAAACACTCTGCTGAGGCACATCCCCAGCTCCCCCTCTGTATTAAAAACGAAGGTTGACCTGTGCTTACATTAGATAACATTTTTTTTTTTTTTTTTTTTTTTTTTTTTTGGTTTTTCGAGACAGGGTTTCTCTGTGTAGCTTTGCGCCTTTCCTGGAACTCACTTGGTAGTCCAGGCTGGCCTCGAACTCACAGAGATCCGCCTGGCTC
Source organism: Peromyscus eremicus (assembly GCF_949786415.1). Taxonomy (NCBI): domain Eukaryota; kingdom Metazoa; phylum Chordata; class Mammalia; order Rodentia; family Cricetidae; genus Peromyscus; species Peromyscus eremicus. Next base: position 51,813,762 of record NC_081419.1, read on the forward strand.
TGCCTCCCGAGTGCTGGGATTAAAGGCGTGCGCCACCACCGCCCGGCTTAGGTAACATTTTTAAGGACAGAATGAAAATTCTCCAGGCTTTTCTTTTAGCTTTTGCCCTTTACTCATGGTAAGAGACGGAGGCTATACACGTGGTGCTGGGGGGTAGAGTTAGGTCAGTTTATTTTTCCTTGCTTATGTGAGCACTAACACAGCTATCCAAGGCATTTCTTCCAAATGGGACTGTAGCACGTTACCACATACAGTCAGACACACTGGGTCTGTCTTTTGCTGGTGGCTGACAGGATTCTCCTGTACATAGCCTTCATTCTTTCAAAAGGTAAATGGTACACATCATTAATTCAGAAGAAACCTTATGTTAGTGACTGTCAAATGCTAAGAGACTCTCTCACTGTCAGCTGGTTAAGGATGTCTCACAAAAAGTAAACGAGGCTGACTGAGACCCTCACTCCTTGAGCAAGGTGACCCTGTTGTGGAAGGAGTATGCCATCTGCCTTTGAACAATCATGCAGATCAGTGGTTCTCAACCTGCGGGTCAACCTACCCTTGCATAGGGGTATCAGACATTTGCATTACAATTCATAACAGTTGCAAAATGACAGTTATGAAGTGGCAACAAAACTAATTTTACTGTTGGAGGTCAGCACAGCATGAGGAGCTGTTTCAAAAGGTTGCAGCCTTAGGAAGGTTGAGAAGCACTGGTCTTCCTATCACATCTGACCAATGCTTTCCAGCCCTGCTGCGGCCCTTTAGTTCAGAGACAATACCACAGCCTTCCAAAGAGGCTTCCCTGCGGACTCTGACACCTGATCCAGAGCTGAAGCACTCCTGGACAGACCCTTTTGCACACATCAGTTCCACTGTGCCATCTTGTCCTTGCCCCACGTCAGGGAGCATCCTGAACAGGACTGGCCTGTGACATCTGTCTGGAAATTGAGAATTCCTCAGTGATGTTCAGAGAAGTGACTTTGACTGTTGACATGCAATACATACTGTGTGGTCTGCTACTCAAAGAAAATGCAACTTAGCAACACACATAAAAATGTCTGCACAAAAAAATTACTCAATTTGAAAATCAGAAAAAAGAAATTGGTGGTAAGTCTGACAGTTATCATTTTGAAATAATTTACTCTTAATATACTTCTAAAAAAAAAAAAAGCCAGGGTCTTAGGTATCCCAGGCTGACCTTGAACATACAAATTGGCGCTACATATAATCTTGAACTTCTGATCCCTCTGCTGTCACCTCCAGAATGCCAGGTTTACATGTGAATGGCACCATGCCTGTTTTTTTGAGGTTGTAGGGACTGAAACCAGGCTTTGGGCATGTTAAGCAAGTACTCTACCAACTGAGTCATACCCCCAGCCCTGTTAGCATACATTTGAGTAAAAGCTTTATGCTAAAAGACATGTAAGAAGATATTTTAGTTTTAAAAATTAAATAGCAGAAATTTAATGATCAAATGTAACATTTAATATTTAGAGAAAATACTACATATTTGAGGTTTGAATAATAATTAAGGCCATGCTAATATGTAGTCTGAATAAATGGGCAGTATTAAGAATAGTGGTTCTATACAAATAAATTACACATGATGTGAATAATTATTTCATTTCCCAAAGTATAACAAATTCCTGCAATGTGTATGTGGATACACACACATTGGTAGGGCAAAGAAAATTACATTTATTCAGAGCTATCAGGATCCCAATTTGGGAAAACAGAGATTTAAATTGTCTTTAAAACGTGCTTTCACATGTTAAGAATTTATTTTTTAATTTGAATGTAGATTTATTTACTTTATGTGTATGAGTGTTCTGCTTACATATATGTCTGTGTACCACATATGTGCCTGGTGCCCACAGAGTTCAGAAGATGACATCTGATCCCCTGGACTGGAGCTTCAGATGGTTGTGAGTCACCATGTGGGTTCTGGGAATTGAACCCAGGTTCTCTGCAAGAACATAACGTGCTCTTAACCTCTGAGCCATCTCTCTGGCCTACCACGTTGAGTATTTCTTTATGGGTAAAAATTTCTAAATGTAGACCTAAAATACCATCATCATTTTTCACAAAAAGGATTTGTTACCATTGAATATCTTTATGTATCACAGAGAAAATATTAATGATTAAATGCTTTTTCAGAACTTGGTAATCATCTTTGAGGATAAATCTGCAGACTTTTTACAGCTTTGACTTTGATAAAAAATTTTAGTAAGGACAATTCAGCTTAACAAGTCAGCTTTAAAATTCAGTTTCCAAGGCAACAATCATATGTCCTGGCACACTACTTAAAAAAACCAAAAACCACTACAGAAGCAGTTAGCGCCACACCAAGGGCAAGTGATGAATATGACTACCGTGCTTCTGTCTCCTGAAACAAGCTGGCCTCTTCCTTTTCAGGGCACTTCCACATATCCCTGACGCTCTGCCCACCAAGTGTGAGAAGGTTATGGGCAGACAGACCCAGTCTTCAGAGTGGCTGCTGACCCAATGGGGAGAGAAGACAGGGCTCTTACCTGCACATTTCACTCCCTGAGCAATGAGGCCCCACATGAAGTTGGCACAGTATTCACACCAGTGTGGCCCTCGGAACGTATGGACCTGAAAAAAACAGGGCAAAGTGGAGAGGGGAGACATCCATGAGGAGGTTGTTGCGTATCAATCAAAGCAGCATTATACAAGCCACGCTGAAACGAAGATGCAGCATGACTACATTTAGAAAAACTGATTGAGTGGAACTGACAAGTGACATTCATTTCAGAGCTTCAGTTCTTCTTTTAGAAGTGATGACACATCAAATCGATACACTGCAATTTCCTTTTGGAAACAATTTCCACCATGGAATTTTCCAATGAGTCGTCTCCTCAGGCACAAGTCGCCTCTTTGACACTGACATGCATGTCTGAGTGTGACGACTTGGAGGCTAAGAAGCAGGGCTGCCAGTGTCCTGAGTCTGTAAAGACTGTCAGGTAATCCAGTTTCTCTGGCCAAACGCGTTTTACATAGATTAAAGTGACACTGACTGCAACCGAATCACTGAAAAGGGCCGGTTCTTCAAAACACTTTATATTTACCGTGTTAACAAACAAATGCATCTTAGTACCTATAAAAGCTACAGTTAATGAGAAACCGAAGGCTGGCATTTCAGGCCTGTGAGATCACATTGGCTCCCACAGACTTTTATGTATAGAAAAGGTAAAGTATCCTAATGCTGGTGAAAAATATCACCATAACAGAGAAGCCACAAATCTGAACCCTACACATTAAATAACAGAATTAGGAAATCTTTCCTGGTGTGTGGCACACGCTTTTAATCTCAGCACTGAGGAGGCAGAGGCAGGGGAGGCAGAGGCAGGTGGCTCTCTCTATGAGATCTGTATCGAAAGGGCTGTATGGTGAAACCATGCTTTAAAAAAAAAAAAGAATGAATGAATGAATGTTACCAATTTTGGGCAAATTCTGGTTGAAACTGCACAAGGAAAATAACAAAAAAGGAGAGGATATAGGAGGTCAGTTGATTTACAGCCAATTAGACTTAAGGTCATTTCCTCCTTCAGGAAACAGAAAACATGGAGAAAAATCACCCAGTGTGAAGATTTCAATGTGTGGATTTGCCAGAACAGTTCTGTGAAGAGCAAACTGCAGCTAAGGATGCCAGTTTTCATAACTGTGATATGATCCTACTGACTGGGTCTCAGAAACAAAGTAATGACTCTAAGATACGTATATGAATTTATATATATTTCACAAATGTATTATTTCTTCAAGCCTAAGATGTTACAAATGTAACATATTTCATTCTGAAAAACTATACTGATTGGATCATGAAACATCACCGATTATAAAATAAAGCTCAACTTTAAAGATATTGAAATATGAAATAAAATCTCTCTAATATAGTCAGTGAAATATGGTATTTCTGGTATAAATATCCCTATGAGGCTGGAGTGGATAACTCACAGTTCATTCCAAATAGGTATGTGTTTGTGACCATAGCAAGCAAGCTTGAGGGCCAGGTTTCCCGTTAATTTTGAAAAGTAGGCCATAATTCCTGTTATATCTTTTATGAAAAGGGTCAGGAATACAATATACACTTGCCTCTGAACTGCTAACGATGTTCAGAGCCTATAAACTGAAGGCATTTCATGGAGCTGCTGGCACAGGGCCCAAGATCAGCAGATTCTCTGCAATGGCCTGTGCTTGTCTGTGCTCCTCAGAGTGAATGAAACTGGATGAACCACACTTCACTCTGATGAGAACGTGAAGTAGACCACAGGTCCGGGCTCACACAAAGAGGTATAGGTGATGAAATCACTACAGCACCCTAAAGTTACTTGGAGAAAGTCTTAGGGATACAAAATGGCCCACAGGTTGCTGGGTCTCATGACAAGTATGTATCACTCACATGAGTGATATGAAGGAGTGAAAATGGAATGAGAATTTGGAGCAAGTCCCAAGAATGACTTTATACCTGCCACTTCATCTGTGGTGAAGCATCTGAAGTTACAATGGGGGAACAATAATAGATGGTGTTTTGTTTATTAAACACAAGAGCACTAACTACCAATGTTAGGACAGTCCCTTTCTCCCTCAGGAGAGCAGTGATGAATGTGGCATTTTAAGACACAGGGCATCTGCTCAAATGACACATGATGAAGAAAGAAATTTAACTGTGCAGGCCCCATGTTCTCTAATCAAAGGATATATATATGACAGGAGCCATAAGCCTAAGCGACCCTTGACACACATGCTGCCATATTTGGGCTTCTCTCCTCTTTTCTTAGATCTAGGCCTTGCTTAATTCTCCATAGCACCAGAACTTCATATCAGAAAGCAGCTGTTATGGAATTATTACTCCTACACTTCAGGCTGGTACAGATTTTTTGTAAGGGCATTCTGACATTTGTGGCTATTCTGTTCTAAACACTGTTAAGTAGCTTGCACAGCCCCAGCCAACTGCCTTAGAGGCTTCACCTCTGCTTATATAGTGCAGTTAACCAGACTCCCTGTGGACTGTACATATAAAATGCACATGCCTCACATTTCCTTCATTCTGTGATCACAGTGACTTCATGGCAGTGGATTAGGCCTCTTCTTTTTTTATTCCTCTAGAGTTCATCAAAACAAACAGTGACTTCACTAATTAATGGAGCATTGTATTTATCAATAACATTTATTGATGATGGACACAAAGAATGGACACGAGATTAAGGAATACATGACAAGTTGATCCTGGAAAAGTGTCAAGTGCCAATGAAGAGTGTTTAGAGTGTGGGGTTGGAGGGAGACACACTATGCTCAGGCCAAAGATGTAGCCTCTGAGCTAAGTTCCCAGCCAGCAGATGTGATAAAGCTTTATGAGGAAGTGTGTGTGTGTGTGTGTGTGTGTGTGTGTGTGTGTGTGTGTGTGTCTGTCTGTCTGTCTGTCTGTCTGTGTTTGCAAGTGCTCACAGGGCAAGGCTACTGGGGTTTTCTAAGGGAAGGATGTAGTCAAGTCTGGAGGAAGACAGACTGGGCAGGATATTCTGGTAGCCACTGGGTTGGGTGATGTGGGTATGAACTTGGGCAGCACAGAGGACAGAAGGGGAGGAGCCAGGCTAACTACAGAAGTTTAAGATCTGGTATGTGGAGTATAAAAGCATAGAGAGCCAGTCAGTTTGGGAGGGAGAGGATGGCAGGGAGAAAGAGGTCACTGCTAGGACAGGTCCTCAGGGTTAAATGGAGATAGGATCGGATAGTCTCCTTTGAATGGAGTTAGCTGGATAGGAGGAACAGGAAGAGCCCCACCCCCCACCTTGGGTCTCAGGTAGCATAGGCTGATAATGAATGCTGCTAAGTCTGACCTTGAACTCTACCCTTCCAACTCCACTTCCCAGGTGCTGGGACTATAGGCAAGTGCTAACTGACTTAAAAACAGCCTTTAATGTTTTACAGCACAGTAGGGCAATTAGAGCTAACAATAATTAGCAATATTATTTTAAAATAGCTAGTAGAGAGAATTTTGAAAGTTATCAACACAAGGAAATAATAAATGTCTGAGTGAGGCTGATGTCATTACCCTGTTCTGGTCATTACACTTGTGTTGAAATATTACACTGTGTCCCTGAAGAATGCATAATCAAGTGTTAATGAAAAGAAACAGCCCTTCGTCTGCACAGAGCCTAGCACAATGCAAACAGGTGGTATTTACTGCACACAATTCTACAGTCACTGACATCTGCTAACAGTTTTACTAGAAACAGTTGTATTTTAATGATGTTTTAAAAGGGAGTTAATCAAAGTGTAACGCATGTTCAACTATATTTGAAAGGTCAAAAGTGGCACTGCTTAGGAGGGGACTACGAAGAAAACAAGGAGAAAATGGAGGAAAGGTCTGAGGTGGGTTACAAAAGGCTCTGGCATGAAGCCCAAGACTACAATAGTTAGGACCTTTAGGTTTTACAAATGCTAACATGCTAGGCAAACAATCTACCACTGAGCTACATGCCCAGCCCATTTGTTCGTTGGCCTATTTTTAAAGTCAGGGTCTTTCTGTAGAGCTCAGGCTGGCCTTAAATATTAGATCCTCCTACCTCCACCTCTTAAGTTCTGTTATTATCATTATAGGCCACTATGTCTACCTGACAACAGTGAGTAACTTTTGCCTGGAATGCTCTAGCCTACATATAGTAGCTGCCTATCAGAGACCAGCAACTGGTCAGTACGTAAGAATAAACACCACTGCGAACTTGATAAACACACAACGAAGAGACGTGCGTTGTGCACCCCTGTCATTCTCACTGAAACTGCCTGAGGCTTTTGCTTTCCTGTCTTCTTGTTCTCCGAGGCTGCCAGCTTCTTCCTTCATCAGCCCTGCTCCCTTTCTTAATTCCTGGTTCTTAGATGTTGTCCTGGTTAGGTTTCTGTTTGTCAATTCCACACAAACCTAGACATATCTAGGAAGAGGATATCTTGACTGAAAACAATGCCTCCATGAGATTGGCCTGTAGGGCATTTACTTAGCTAATGTTTGCTATGGGAGGAGGGCACAGCTCACTGTGAGCAGTGCTACCCTTGGGCAAGTGGTCCTGGGTTCTATAAGAAGCAGGCTGAGCAAGTTATGACGAGCAAGCTAGTGAGCAGTGTTCCTCCATGGCCTCTGCGTCAGCTCCAGGCTGACTTGCTGAGATGATGAACTGTAATGTGGAACTGCATGCTGAAATAAGCCCTTTGCTCCCCAGCTTCCTTTTGTGGTTATGGTGTTTAACACAGCATTAGAAACTCTGATTAAGACCGCTGTAGACTAGGAGATCTATCAACAGAATTTTGTTAGTAGTGGATATAAACCAGGAAAACAGTCCATCTCAGATTTTTCTTTTAAAGTTTTATTTGGATTTGGATGAGTGTTCTGCCTGCACTTATGTGTCTGCATTAGCTGTGTGCCTGAAGAGGCCACAAGAGGGAGTCACATCCTCTGCAGCAGGGGTTTTGGACTGTTGTTAGCCACCACATGGGTGCTGGGAATCAAACCCACTTCCCCAGGGAGTGCTCTTAACAGCCGAGCCATCTCTCCAGCCTGCCTTGAAGGCCTTTTAAGTATACAAAATTTTTGCCTTTTTCTGAGTTTTAGACAATTGTGTCGATTGACGTGATCTTGTGATGAGTAAGAGATTTCATCGACATCTTACTTTGACACCTCCAAGTGGAATCCACCTTCTGCTTGCTATTGGACCTTGAGCACACACACAGGCTTTGTAAGGTGGAGTGGGGGGGGGGGGGCGGCGACAGATTTCTTTATAATTAGTGATACTTGAAACTAATAACTATCAATTTAATAGAAACGATGCCTTTGGAGATTCTTTCAGTAAGACAATTCAAAGGAGTAGTCTCTGGCAGCATGGGACATGCTGACTGGACATACCAGTCAGGATGGCCGCCTGGTTAAGAGGACACAGGACTATTTTTCCTAGGCTACCTCTCTCTAAAGCTGTTGGTCCCTCTTGACAGTCAAAGCGGCAGAGTACATGGCACAACACACTCCTCAATGAACAAGCAGCATGATCAGGCAGTTTAAAAACCGTTTCCTCCTATGCTCCTGGAAAAAAGTCGTTATTAACATGGCATGTGCGATTACTCTTCACCTGTGAACAACTCCTTTCATGTTAATTGCTCTGTTTAAACAGTAAGATGAAGCTAATTAGCGAACCCCAAATAAAGTCTTATCGTTGAAGGCACCAGCCAAAGCCAGGCTGAAAAGGGCACAGAGGGTGTGAGATGGGAGGTGTGGTGGGGGCAACAGCCAGTGTCACATTGTCTCCCGGGCAAGGACCTTGGTAGACAGTGAGGTCATCCTCCGTGGGGTGTGCTGTAATGAACACACCCGCTACCTGCTTCTCCCCGTGTTCACAGGATTTGCAACTCCACTTTGAATACCAATAACAGAAAGAGCAAAAAAGCAGCCCACTCCACAAAGACACAGAACAGTGAGTGCATCAGCGTCCTCATTATCCCTCTCAGTCAAACACACTCCTTTAGAGACAGGAACGGAGGCACGCGGCCTTGTAAACCCCAGTGGAACTGACAAGAACATTAGGGCAGGGAGGTTTTGCTGGCAGAGGTGAAATGACATTTCGGCTGCAGCCTTCTCATTCGGGAGGCTCTGATGACTCAGTCCTCCAGCATGGACGGACGGACGGACGGACGGGACACAGAGCGTAGGCAGCCAGGCAGGAAGGGCCACTTCTCCTGCACTGTTCACTTTCATCGTTCAGTGAAACACACTACATTTTTCTTCCTGTTAAAAAGTCATCTCAGTGCATAGTGCAGGCTGGCTTGGGACTCAGGATCTTCCTGTGTGCTGGGATTATGAACCTGCACCATCAGGCTGAGAGAGATGATCTACAATCTTAAATTACCAATGTTAGTCTCACCAAGATAGTTTAAAAAATTTTGATCACTTGATATGAATTTACAATCTTAATCCTAATTTGACTACAGTTAAATGGTATGCAGATATACACACATTACATACATACAAAGCTGTAAAGAGATGCATGTCATATCAGCTGTGAACATTAGCAGTAAATACATGAATTTGTACAGTCTCCTGCAAACAAAGGTGAGGTCGTAATTAAAATAGTAGGGCCTTTAGTATCAATACAGTATCGTCTTGCCTGTTACTTAGTCAAACCTCGTCAAAACTGCCTTCAAACTCTTGAGAAAACATACAGAGGACCACTTGAGTTAAGCCACCAACACTGTCATCATGCTGATCATTTTGATGGAAAAGACTGGCAACGCTGTGACCTCAGCTGGGAAGAGAGAAGAAGGGTATGGGGCTCTTGCCGAAGCAGTTTTAAGCAATAGTTGGAGACAGTTAAGTGCCTGCGGGAGGCCAAGTCTGTGGCCAGCCGCAGACAGCAATCAGGAAGACATGGACAGCTGGTGAGAGGCCTAGGTGCTGATGACCTCTACAGCTAGCTGCTAGAGGGAGGGTCTGCATGTCTGCACAGGTGTGGACCTAACTGCACAAACGGTGAATGCATCAATCTCATCAGAAGGACAAAGGAAAGAAGACTGGCGACTTTTTATTTCAAGAATGGGAAAGCCGTCCAAAATCGGGGGAGGTACCATAAAAGTCCCTCCAGACTGACAGTGGCCTACCCAAATCAATAATGTCCTGAATATAAGCAGTAAGTCACAGAGAGAGTTGATACAGCATGGCCAGCCTACGGCAGCCAGCCTTCCTTTACCAGAAGGACAACTACTGGGGTAACACAGTCTCTCAGCTCTGCTCCCACATGAGAAGCACCATAAAAACGTGTTCTATTAAATGCATATGAAACAGCACTTTGAATATGGAGAGACTAGTAAATTATTATTACCTCTATTCCTAAGAATCACTCCCTGCCTAGGGAGAGGGCTCAGTGGTAAAGTGCTGCGCTGTCTTGTTCAGTCCCTAGAACCACATGACAAATCTGGGTACGGTGGCAGGTGTACGGTGAGAGTGCTGTGGAATTTACCAGGGCTCACTGGCTAGCCAGCCTGGCCTCGTGGGTGAGTTCCAGGCCAAGAGGGAGACTAGGTCTTAAAACAAAACAAAAACCCCAAACAAGGTGGATAGCATCGGAGGAATGATACCTGAGGTTGGCTTTTAGCTTCCACATGCATGCACACATACCCCTATACACACCTGGACATACATGCAACTATACACAAACATACCTGCAACCATCCCCCCGCCCCCACAGATAGATACATTTACCATAACCAATACAGGGTATTATTAATAGAGTTAAATTTCTTTATGAATTCTAGCCAAGCAGTCAGTCATTCTGTCTGTCTACTCACTAATCCTGAGAGACATGTTCTTGCTATGTATATAGCTCAGGCTTACTTGGAACTCACTCTGTAGCCCAGGATGGCCTTGAATTTATAACTTTCCTGTATACTCAGTGCTAGGACGACAGGTGTTAGTGTCCTGAGCTTCTTTGTCTGTTTTTTAATCACACTACACAGTATAAATTATGTAACAAAAAGCAAAACAACAGCAGGGCATGGTGGTCCCTGCCTTTAATCCCAGCATTTGGAAGGCAGAGGCAGGCAGATCTGTAGACCAGCCTGGTCTCCATGGCAAGTTCCAGGACAGCCAGGACTACACAGAGAAACCCTGTCTCACAAAAACCAAACCAAACCTGTGGTGATACTGTGTTCCCCAAAATATTGTGCACCCTAATAAACTTATCTGGGGTCAGAGAACAGAACAGCCACTAGACAGACATAGAGGCCAGAAAATGGTGGCACACACGCCTTTAATCCTATCACTTGGGAGGCAGAGATCCATCCAGATCTCTGTGAGTTTAAAGCCACACTGGAAACAGCCAGGCATGGTGACTCACGCCTTTAATCCCAGGAAGTGATGGCAGGAGGCAGAAAGGTATTTAAGGCGTGAGGATGAGGAACTAGGCTGGTTAAGCTTTTAGGCTTTGGAGCAACAAACAGTTCAGCTGAGATCCATTCTGGATGAGGACTCAGAGGCTTCCAGTTTGAGGAACAGGATCAGCTGAGGAACTGGCAAGGTGAGGTAGCTGTGGCCTGTTCTGTCTCTCTGATCATTCAGCGTTCACCCCAATACCTGGCCCTGGGTTTGTTTTGTTTGTTTTTTTATTAATAAGACCTGGTAAAATTTGTGCTACACAAACCAAACCAAAACAAAATAAAAAAAAGTCAAGCCGGGCGGTGGTGGCGCACGCCTTTAATCCCAGCACTCGGGAGGCAGAGCCAGGTGGATCTCTGTGAGTTCGAGGCCAGCCTGGGCTACCAAGTGAGTTCCAGGAAAGGCGCAAAACTACACAGAGAAACCCTGTCTCGAAAAAACAAACAAACAAAAAAAAGTCAAACGACAAATACAACCAAACCACTTTCCATTCCAAAACACTGACATTTAAAGCCTATACTTTTCATCCTTTCCTCTCGACAGCGCTCCCTCTAAGTTGATGCTCAGGCTGAAGAACGTCAGATGTTGTAGATGGCAAGACAGCTTAGGAGCACAGCCAAGCCTGACCACCTGAATCTGAACCCAGGACCCACATGATAGGAGAGACCTGTCCGCCCATACCATGGCTTTCAAATGTCTCCTGCCCTTAGCACAAAATAAATAATGTAATATTTCAAAAATCCAATGTATGGGGCTGGAGAGATAGCTTAGCAGTTAAGAGCACTGGTTGCTTTTTCAGAGGACCTGGGTTCAATTCTCAGCACCCACATGGCAGCTCACAGCTATCTGTAACTCCAGCTCCAGGGGATCTTACAACCCCACACAAACACACATGCAGGCAAAACGCCAATGCACATAAATTAAAAATACATAAATCATCAAAAAATCCAATGTAATATCATAAAACAATAGTGTATTTTGAGAGTTCAATTCAGTGGTAAAATTGAACACAGTAATCAATATTTAAAAAAACAGTCTTTTAGTTACAATAGTAAGTGTAGTAAGAGAAGAAACTAGAACCTCAAGCAGTGCAAACACAGAGTTGTGGAGTCCCGACCCAAGTGACACATCTCCAACACTGGTCCTGCACTTAAGGCTCAGGGGTCCTGCAGAAGATGAGGCAGGATGATAGGAAGCGCCAGAAGCGCCAGAAGAACAGAGTTTGCTGTGAGATTGTGACTCCTGAGAGATACCAGAGAACCTACAACCATGAAATCTCACCAACATGGCTGCCTAAACATGACCTGAATTAGTACAACACTAACAGACACACTAAGGAGGGTGGGTGGGTGGGGCTCAGGAAACCTCAGCCCTACAAAAGAACTACGGCAACCAAAGCACGTTCAAAGTGAGACACAGTCTTCCTGAGGGAGGAGCATGCCACATGGTTATCCGATTGGTACCAAATGGTCAGTCCTCCTCAGGACATACATACAAGTAACATTATACAGACTGGGGAGATTGTATTTAGGAACGCGCACACACACACACACACACATACACACACACACACACCCCCCAACATATATATGTAGCACACAGATACATACATAAATATATCAACAATTAAAAGTAGGTCATAAATTTGAAAGAGTATGGGGTTGGTTTATATGGGAGGGTTTAGAGGGAAGAAGAGGAAGAGGGAAATTTTCTAATTATAATCTCAAAAAAGTTTAAGATGCTTTATTTTTAATTATGTGTATGCATGTGTATATGTGCAAATGAGTGCCACTGCCCATGGGGGCCAGATGCATCAATTCTTCTGGAGTTGGAGTAGGAGTAATAAGCAGTTACAAACTGCCTGTCTTAGGTGCTGGACACAGAATTTGGGTCCCCTGTAAAAGCAGTATGTATTTGTAACTGCAAGCTATCTCTCTAGCTCACAGATTTAATTAATTCACTGAGATAGGGTCTCACTATGCAGATCAGGTTGGTCTTGAACTGACAGAGATCTCCCCATCTCTGCCTCCTGAGTGCTGGGATTAATAGTGTGGGTGCCACCATGCTTGGCCAATTCGTTTTCTTTTTTTAAAAAACTGCATATTCATTTTAAAGGTACATACTCTCTGCTGTTACTGAATGAAGTCTTTTATAAATATCAATGAGACCAAACTGGCTGATTAAAGCTTCCTATGCCCCCACCTTTCAGTCTGCTCTATCACTGACAGCATTGCTGAACCCTCTATGATGGGGATGGTCTTTATTTGCTGCTCAGTTGTTGCTCTATGTGTCTGGATTCTGTTATTAGGTGTATAGATACTTTCAAATAGTCTTCTTAAAGAACGTTACCCTTACTTCCAACAATAGTCCTTGTCATAGAAACTACTTCACTGAATATAAACGACTTAGATCTGGGCCAGCTAGCATCCTATCCCCCTGGCAGGAGCTGCTGCACAGAGATGGACACGGACAAACCGTCAGGCAATGAGTGCCAGGCTTGAGCCTCAAAACTCTCCACAACAGGCCAAACATTGACAAGATGCCTCTGCCACCATCCTGCCATGGAAATGATTCTAAAAATAAGCTCAAAGTTGGAAGACGGGGTTCTGGTGGCATTTTAAGCCCCCCCAGGTTGTAGAGCATTTTTAATGGTGGACTTCTAATTATGTGACACATTGGCAGCCTGGCTTGGGCTTCCTAAGATTTACGAAGAAAAATCTTACAACTGTTCTATCAAATGGTAAATATTCTTCAATAGATCCATGTAGTTAAACAAAAACCAAACCAAACCACTGAGGCCCCACAGTCAGCATCGAAGCAAACCTGCACATCTCCAGGAAAGAATGTCTCTGTGAACTTGACTGAGCCTGAGCAGAGATGAGACCAGGCGTTTCAAACGTCTGAGGTAGAGCTTCAAAGGCAGTTTGAAAGGCAGGATAAAGAGCAAGCAGGAAGGAATGCTAAGAGACTGCTCACAGAATGGCAGAAGACACATGCAAACTATATATTTCATGGAGTTAGTATCAGGATATATTAGAAATTCCTGCCACTGAATGGCAAAGCCACCACTCATTTTAATTTTATTTATTATTATTGGTGTTTGTGCACATACATGGTGGGGGGCACACCTGCCAAGGCATGCATATGGAGGTCAGAGGACAACTTCTGTGAGCTGATTCTCTCCTTCTACCTTGGATTCTAGGGATAAAACAGGGGAGAGAGAGAGAGACAAAGAGAGAGACAGCGAGCGCACACGAGTCTGCTCCTCAGGGCTCAGGGGAGTCACAGGAGCTCAAGTGCATCCTGAAAAGGAAGCATGGTGAGCCTCACCTCAAAAAAGAATGGGAGGCTTGAATAAGCATTTATTAATGGAAGATATATAAATGACTAACATATACATGAAAAGATCATGTACTACTATCATTAATAACAAGGAAAATGCAAATCAAAACTACAGTGGGGTACCACCTCACACACCGGTTAGAACGGCTGCTACCAAAACTACAACAACTAATGTTAGTGAGATCGTGGAGAAGCTGGCAACCCTGAATGGTGGGAAATGGTTTAGCTGCTAATGAAAACAGCATTGCAGTTCCTTAAAAGATTAATCCTATTTCTGGGTATATACCCCAAAAGACTGAAGTCAGGATCTCAAAGAAATATCTTTAGCCTCTGTCAATAGCAACTTTTTTTTTTTTTTTTTTTTTTTTGGTTTTTCAAGACAAGGTTTCTTCCATGTAGTTTTGGTGCCTGTCCTGAATCTCGCTCTGTAGATCAGGCTGGCCTCGAACTCACAGAGATCTTCCTGCCTCTGCCTCCGGAGCGCTGGGATTAAAGGTGTGTGCCACCACCACCTGGTGTCAATAGCAGCTTTAACTGTAACATTTGAGATATGGAAAAAAAACTCCTAAATATTCATGGATGGATGAGTAAAGAAAATGGGTATATAGCCAATGAAATAGTCTTACTTTGGCTTCCCATTGCTGTGATAAAAACACTAACCAAAAGCAACTTAGGGAAAGGATATGATTTGGTGTATATATCCTGGGCCACAGTCCATTGAAAGCCAAGGTGGGAACTCAAGCAAGGCAGGAAGCTGGCAGCAGGAACTGTGCAGAGACCATGGAGGACCGCTGCTTACTGGCTTGTTCATCATGGCTGCTCCACCTGCCTTCTCACACCAACAAAGCCAGTTGCACAGGGCGGCACTGCCCAATGTGAGCTGGACCCTCCCACATCAATAATTAATCAAGAAAGTACTCCATAGATTTGGAAATGGGCCAATCTGATGGAGGCAATTCCTTAAATAGAATCCCTCTTCCCAGACATGTCTAAGTTTGTGTCAAGTTGACAGAAACCACCCAGCATAGGAATATTTATTTAGCTTTTAGAAAGAGAGAACTTTTTCCATATGATAAATACAGATGAACCTGAAGGACACTGTGCTAAGTGAAACAGGCCCATCCACCAGGACAAACTACACATCCACTTATGTGTGGTGCCTAGTTAATAGCACACTTATTTAACAAGTTAGATCTCATGTTCTTCTCACAAAAACAAAACCCCAACCTCAAAAACCAAGACTCAAAACCGAACCCTGCCCAAATTTTAAAGGACTCTGACATTTCTAGTTGTGCTCTGCACGCTTGCTTCAGGCTGTCACATACTACAAGCAGAAGTGTGATGTCCCACAACCATTTCACATCACATTCACACACTGAACACTGAATTCTGGGGAAGAGGGCATTAGTAAAGTATTTAACATCCATCTTCACACAGAAAACATCATGTTCTGCGTATACTCATCATATTGGGATCTGCTCCCCAAGGATCATGTGACAGTTACTCTACCCTTTGTATGTCTGGCAGGGTAGTGCACGTGTAGGAGCTGCTCACAAACACTTGAGGGGTGAGTGATGAGACAATGGAGAACATGCCAGGGAAGCTGAAGCGCTCTGCTCTCAGATCTGAGAAACACTGTGGCCAACATGTTTCAAGACTGTTAATGTGCTTCTTTTTTAGTATGTTTAACAGTGTGACTTACCGTGGGTACACAAGAGTCGATCTTTTCTGGGTCAGATGGACATGGGAGGGACTTCTATAAACAAGAGGCTGTTTCTAAGACATATCTGTCCAAATGAGATCATTTTAAAAATAATATTCTAGCAAATATGAGTGGGGAAATAAAGAACATTGTTAAATACCTTCACAAAAGGTAATTTGTACAAGAAAGGCAGTATCAACAAGGGAAGTAAAATTGTGAGACTTGGGAAAATAAAACCAGACTACAAAATATCTTAGGACTAATGGAGAGATGGACCAGTGGTTAAGAACTCTTAGGACTAATGGAGAGATGGACCAGTGGTTAAGAACTCTTAGGACTAATGGAGAGATGGACCAGTGGTTAAGAACTCTGGCTGTTCTTCTAGCGGACCCAGCTTCAGTTCCCAGCTCCCACAGCAGATGGCTCACAACTGCCTGTGACTCTAGTTCTGGGGTGTCTGATGCCCTCTTCTGGCCTCTGAGGGCTCTGTACTTATGTGGTGCACATGCATATAAGGAGGCACTCATAGAAACACATGAAATAAAAATAAATAAATCTTTAAAAGGCAATGGTTTGTGAGAATATGAATATAATGTGTTGCTTCTGAGATAAGTAGAATAACTCTTGCCCCATGAAATGGCTGTGAAGCATAATACACAAGCCACCAGGACTCCTTGGAAAACACTTCTTTCTGGGTTATTAATGATAGGCACAATCTTTCTGATCATCATAACGATCTAGCCTTGCACTTGGGGTATCAGAACCAGGTCCTCAGTCTTTAAACCATCAGCAAGGTGGAGTAAGGGGGACAGCTGTAGTGCTGGGGCAGCAGAGAGGCCACTACAGAAAAGTACAATGGGCTTCCAGACAGCAGAGGCAGAAGGCGGAGGCAGAGTCCTGTCTGCTCACTATTTTGGGGTCTCACAACATCAGATAAGCACTATGCCAAGTAGCAGCAGGAATGAAGTTCTTACAGGGACCTTATAGGCGAATTTTCAAACCGCCCAGTTTCTGCTCATCATTCCTTTCCCTGTCTGACTGCAGAGGCAGAGAGAACCCCATTATGTACTGATCTTGACTATTTTTGTCGTCTCTGGCCCACATTCAAAGTGAGAAGAGAGGGAGTGTGCTTAATATAAAATATACATTGCAGTTCCTTTAACCTGTTTGCAGAAAAACTATTCCTTTAAAATCTCATGTGGGATACTCCATGTTCATGTCCATAAAAGGATAGTACATTACTGCCAAAAATTAATGAGACACTTTAGGCTAACCACACTAATGAAGATGAGGCAGGAGGAGCTGGAGTTTGAGGCCAGCCTGAGCTACATTTTAAGATCAAGGCCAGATGAGGCTATATAGTTATATGGCCACAACATTAAAAAAAAAAAAAACACAGAGATTAAAACATGATGTGTTCATAGTTCTTGTTTCGTTTTCAAAAGTCTGTAAATTTGGTTAATTTACAACAATACAGGTCCTCAGAACGATTGTGTATTGAGATTTTCTGCTGTCATGAGAATTGGTTTCAAAATTACAGGTCCACCATGTCACACTGTGTACTCAGTCAGTCAGTCAGTCAGTCAGTCAGTCAACACTTCTTAAACATGTACCAGCACTTTCCCAGATATAGCACAAAGGGAAAGAAGAGCAGAAAGAAAGAGAAGGTGGTCACATGATTAGTGGGCACAGCATAAGGGAATGGGGAGGTATATTACTTCAGTCAAAGAAACAAAGCCTCTGAGATATGTCTCAAATGGAAGCACAGAGGGCCCAGGTCCGTGTGCATCCTAGAGAGAGAGGAAAGACCTCTTCAGCGCGAGTGTGGCCACTGTTGCCCTTCTGGTTACCAAGTGGCAGGACACTGTCTGCTGGCAACGTGCTTAAAATTTCTTCATCTAGAGGGTACTGAATCACTAACCTTATTAAGTAAGGCTCCTGCTATGGTGTTATTTGAATTATATCACCAGTTCACACTGTAGGATTCATGTCTGCACATGGCAACATTAAATCTATTAATACCTGACACCGCCCATCGGCATGAAGAAGGCAAGTAGTATGTGGAACTAAAATCAACCACTTACCACCTTAATGAATAAACCAAAGTCATATCATAAAGTACATATTCACTGTAATTTCTCTATGCAGTGCTAGGGACTGAGTTCTGGGTCTTGCACATGCTGGGCAAGTGCTCTACTACTAAGCTATGCCCCAGTTTTATAACTGCTAATATGTTTTTCTTTAAGTATTTAAGTTGCCGGTGTAGCCAGGTTTCTGTTATTACTCTGTCTAATATTGATTCTTATGTTATACAACTTTTTGAATCAAGTAACTAACTAGACAAAACATTTCATAATTCAAATGGGAGGACATAAAAAATGAAGAGGATTTCATTGTACTCTGTGGTACATGAAAAACTCAAATATTCTTATGTAAACCCCACTCTACCTGGGAGCTGGTGGGAGTCCCCAGGATCATCGAAGGCTCTCCACCACACTGTGATCTCTACTATTAGGAAGTAGGTCAGGATTCAGTCACTCTTCTGTATAAATGAATTGATATAAATGCAGAAAAAAATAACCAGTCAGAGGTGATATGTCATAATATAAAAGTAGTGGCTATCATGTGCCTCCATGGACCAGGAACTTAAGTTTTCTACTATAGAAAGAGAGGTTTAGAGATATTAAGCATTTAGGCTAATTAAGCAATGGTACACATCACAAGCAAATGCCTGAGGCAAAGGCTGTCTTAGTGCTCTTCCCAGAGCCTGGGAAAGTAGGATACAATGACTGTGGAGGGTGGGGCAGCTGGCTGCTTCTGTTTTGCTTTTGATATATTTTTTTTTTCTGCATAGGGTATTAGGATGGAGTAATACTTTTAGCATTTTTAAAAATTCGTTTTATTTAGTGTGTGTTTCTGGGGGCACAGGTACTCTGGCATGCATGGGGAGCTGGCTCGATCCTTCCACTGCGTAGGTCCCAGACATGAAATCCTTCAGCCAGGAGCCAAGGAAGCACCTGTACCCATAGTGCCATCTCACCAGCTCAGAAGAGAGTCATCCTTAAAAGAAGTTGAGTCGTTAAAAATACATACAATTTCTGGCTGGGCGGTGGTGGTGCACGCCTTTAATCCCAGTACTCGGAAGGCAGAGGCAGGTGGATCTCTGTGAGTTCAAGGCCAGCCTGGGCTACAGAGTGAGTTCCAGGACAGGCTCTAAAAGCTACACAGAGAAATCCTGTCTTGAAAAAACAAACAAACACACAAAAAGCAACCAAATAAAAAAAAAACCTATACAATTTTTATGTTAATTAAAAGAAAGTGTATACACATATTGAAACATCACATGGTACCTAATATATATGTACAAATTTATGTATCAACTATAAATAAAAAATGAAAATTATGGAGTAATATGTGATGTTATCATACATATACATGTCTAATATCAAATCAGGATAAACATGTCTCCTGTGACATTTAGTTTATTTTACTTTTTGGTAAAAACACCCAGAATCCCTTCTTCTAGCATTTTTGGAATTATGCTCAAATTTATTCTGACATCTTACGATAGCTTTTATAGAATGTGGTATATTTATCTCTGAAATGATAACTCCCTAAGATATAGTAGCTTTCTATGATGTAAGTAACGATGGAGGGGAGGGGAAGGGAGGGGAGAAGAAGAGAAGGGAGAGGCAGGAGGGGAAAGGGGGAGAAAATGTTACATAACAGCAGAGTTCCCTTTTTATTTCCCTGTGATCTCCAATCCCAGGGTCCAGCTGCTCTGAATGGCTTCCGCCTTGGTGAATGCTTTCACCAAAGGTAACTGGTGCTCTTGGATTCACCCCAAACTAAGAGCCAACAGCTGTGCACCCTACCAGGCAGCATTACATAAGAGGCCTGCGAGAGGCAGGCGAGAAAAGCCCACCGAAGGGGCTTTGTGAGGGCCCGGTTCCTCTGAACACACGCCACTCAGAGAAAGCCACCGGCAGGTCACATGACTGACAATCATCATGGAACCACTCCAGTTTTCCCACAGCAGACCTGACTGCACATGTGTACAAGAAGCAGTGCCCTTCTAAGCCAGCATCTGTGTGGGAGTGAACTCCTGCTGGGGCTGGAATCCTTCCGGGGAGATTCTCTGAAGTCAAGTATGACCCTTTTTTCTTTTTTTTGTTTAATAATGTTACTCCACAGGCACATTTTAAAAATAATGGAGTTATTTATAACAGGAAGAGTCAAATTCTGAGACTTCTGACCTTCTTAGTTAGTGATCCTAAACTACGGAGAATGCGTCCCTGGCTCACAGGAAGCCCTTCCGAACAAGGACAGCGTTAAAAAGCAAGTCTCAGCTGGGCCTCATCATCTAGCTCCAGAGAAGGAAGAAGTCTCTCATGTTTTATGTGCTTAAAACAAAACAGACAAGAACCAAAACCCAAATCAACAAGAACAAGTGTGCTGAGGCCAGGAGTGAGCTCACAGTGTCGCCTGGCATGTGCAAGGTTCCGTCCGGGCTCAGTCTCCAGCTGGGGCATCTTTACAGTGATCTGGGAGGCGAGGGTCACACGATCACACAGCACACACACGACTTACTTCTTATAAAGCTATGTGAAAAGAACTAAAAGATATATCTGCAGGAGACGGGAAAGTACATGCTTGCTTATGTAAATTTTTCAACTTCCAAACAATAATAATAAAAAGCATTTACAGAACCCGATTTATCACTAAAATGACAATCTCACAGGCCTATTTTGCTAGTAAACCAGACTGAACCTCTTTGAAGATGCCTTGGAAGTCCCAGAATTTCTAGAACATGCAGATGATTCTTGCTTACAAACTTGATAGCCACTTTGGGGGCCATTTCCGTGGTAAAAATCCTGTAAGACCAGGCTATAAATCACTCAAGCTCAGTAGCCTACAGCATTTATTTGCTTGTTTACTTGTTTATTTATTTATTTTTGGTTTATAAGAGGTTAAGTTTGGTTTATAATGTGGCTAAGACTGGATGTACACATGACTTCCATTTTCTGTCAAGTTTTGATTTGCTGAACTGTCTCAATTCCATTTTAAAGCAAAATTATCAGTTGAAAAGTAAGGTTCATATGGTTAACGCCAAATGGTGTGAAGACTACACTCTATTCCTCACTATAGAAAATGCGGAGTACATTGAGGCATAGTGTTTTTGTTTTTTAGCATGAGTAAAATAAATGCTGGTTTTAAAAATCAGGGTGGTTTATGAAGCTGGGATGAAGTCACTTGGGAGAGAGCCTGGTACATTCTATATGCCGAATAAATGTTCAAAAAAGTTGAATAAATTAACAGATCAAAGACAGAAATTTTCAGCTCTAACACCTTTTTTTGCAAACAAATATTCCCATTCTAACATCAGCATTAATGATGATCTTTCTAAACTGAATACTCTTGAGTCTTAGACAACTTCCGACTGTTAGGAAGTTACCACAGAAATGCTGGTTCATCTGCCTATTCAGTGTAACTAGGTCTCTTTACACATGACTTCACTTTGCATACCGCCTGAATTGGAACACAAGGCCCTATACCATGCAGGAAGTACAGGCAAGATCTAGACACATCTCAGACCAACACACATATCATCTTCATAAAAGAAGATTCAGGTACACTGCATAAAACATGTTACAGCAGTAATTAAAAACAACATATGCAGGGTGAAAGCCAACACCGAGAAAGTAAAGGGAAGCTGCCAGTCACAGCCTCTGTGGTCACAGGGCAGCGATTCTCCTTTTATCGTGGTCAATTTATTAATGGAGGGAGGAGAAAAGACAGAAACTATGGGAAATGCATACCATCTGCTCACTCCAGATGCAACTGCACATGCCTGCTACAGCAAAGCCTGTAACCAGAATCAAATATGTAAGATCTAATCCCCTGAAATCGCCGACAAAGGTATTTAGACATATTGCAACACAGATACATGCAATGCCAAATGCATGATTAGGAGACCTTGATCACATCAGTCAAGACTTACCAGTGCGTACACAGTAATTCAGGAGAGCATTAGCACAGCATCTGAGAAAATGGGGCTGGATTTCTATGAGCTCTATTCAGCCATTCCTTAACTAAAACCGGGATTTAGACATCTCTTTCCTTGAATAGCAAGAACATTTCAATCAAATCATCCTAATTTTTCAAAGGCATCAGAAGACGAGCCTCTAACTTGCACACTCTAAGTACTGAGCATTCCTTATAGGAAAAGACCAGAAACAAACATTCTTACCTTGAAATTGTGAACCTTTTCATATTTTGGAATTTGTTCATTTTCTTTCAGAGTTGCTCTTCTAACAAGCGATGTCAACTGCGAATAAGCAAAGAGTTTCAGAGGTTGCCAGATTGTCACAGACGACTTTTGAGAACCCAGTTTCATTCCCAAGGCTGCTATCAATAAATCTTGCTGCCGGCCCTCTTGTTTTGGTTTGTGAACTGTAGCTCTATTAGTTTTCCTCCCCGACCAAGACTCTTTGGATGGCATTTTGGAATTCAAAGGAATGAAAAACAAACAAAAACAAAAACCAAGAAACAACCTTGCAGCAGCTGTAACTGTCGGTCAGTCGGTGAACTCTACTCAGCTAACACATGAGCATGCTGCAGCCAGCTCAGAATCCTAACCTAGGGAGCAGCGGCCACGCCACACGCCAGAGCCCGGGAGGTGCGGGAGGTGATGAAGCAGTTCTTCACAAGGCCGAGTACCACACAAATTCTCTCTTCCTTTCTTAACAGGGCTCTATAGTCAAGCTTCTGGAAACTTAAGAGTCTGGAGAGGAAATCAGTCTGTGCTAACACACAAACCATGCAGTATCTCTCTTTGGGAGTCCTTTTAAAAAGGCAGTCAATCGTGACAAATGATACATTGCTGAAAGCTTTCTTCTCTGCTCAATACAGCAAGGTCCATTCTGAATGAGAGATGCCTACATACAGCCTGCAGTCAGTCGCTAGCAACAGACAGCCTGCGAACTCACTGGCAGGAGGGGGCGGGGAGGGAGGGATTTGCAGGAGGGAGCACGACTAGACTGGCCACAGTAAGAGACGAGACAACCAATGAAAACCCAGGAACAGTATTTAAGTGCTGTGTTCTCAACTCACTCTGGTTCCCCCTCCTCTCGCACAAGATTTTTCTTGCTGGCTCAAGGAAAGAAAAAAAATATGTAGGAAGGTAATGAGCAATGACTGAGTCATGCAATAATGACGGAGGAAAATTAGCACACAGCACCAGGTTTTTATTTAAGAGCAAAACCAACCAAACCAAAAACTCTGGTGCCAGGTAAAATGTGAAGGGCCAGCCCATGTCTTCCTTTGTGCATCATATGAGGTGTGAGCTGCTCTACTAAGGTGAATCTAGCCTTCTTATTTGTGCATTGTGGTGAGGCTGGTTAACTAAAATCCAGTTTTATTAAAGATGAACAAAAATGGCCACATACTTTGATGAAAAAGAAAAGAAAAGGAACTTAAGTCTTGCATTTTCATCCACAATAGAAAGCATACATGCAGCACTGCTGATATCCTCTAGTGTAGCTTGGTCCACACTGTGTGTATTTGGTTGTAGATCTACACTTAATCAATAACATCAATAAGCTAGTTTTCTCGTCTCAATACTTTTGGTTCGGAGTTCGAGGCCAGAGGAAGGGAGCACAGAGCCCAGATGAAGCGTGGCTGTGCTTACCAGACCCTGGTCTATTTGTCTGCAACCATAGAAAATGGGCTGCTGGCTGAGAGACTCAAACCCCGTTCTACTCAAGAGCAATGACTACAGCTCCCTAAGGGGCTATGAGAAATCCAGTCTGCCTCCCACACCCCTTTTCAAGACAGGGTCTCACTGTATAGCCCTGGCCATTCTAGAACTCACTATGTAGATCAGGCTGGTCTCAAACTCACAGAGATCCACTTGCTTCTGCTTCCCGAGTGCCGGGATTAAAGGTGTGCACCATCATACATAGCTTCAGGCTTTCCCATTTGGGTTCTCTAACCATCTCCCATCTGTTTCCTTGTGCTTGCTACATAATTATCTTATGATGAATCTGCAAGTTTGTATTGAAATGAATTGGGGGTTGGAGGCTGTAGCTTAGCAGAGAAGCATGTGTTCGGACTGTACAAAGACTTGGGCTTGAGCAGACCCAAACCAAATCAAACCAAACCAGAAATTCAGTCAACTAACCACTACACGTTATCTCAGATTTCATAAAATATACGAGGTATTCCACTGAAAATTCTAATTTAACTGAGATATGAGACGTCCATCAATTACATTACAACACTGGAAGTGATGAGTGGTATTGGTGCCTATGCGCGTGGGCACCTGTAAAGGCCAGAGATCCATGTTGGCTGTCACTGTTGGTAAGGTATAGCGCCTTATTTTTCTAAGAGAGCATCATCAATGAATGTGGAGCTCACTGATTTGGCCAGTCTTATTGGCCAATGAGCTTCAGGAGGGGCAGGGCTCTGTCTGTCTCTGATCACATTCAGGTTTTATGTTCACAAAGAAAGTACTTTACCTCCCGAGCCATCTCTCCAGCCCCACGACTGACTTGAAAACAGGCCCAGTTAGTCTCTATTTTCTTGAGTCTATATAGTCCCCTTTATTCTTTTTTAATAATAGTGGAAATTTAATCCAGGGCTTCAGGCATGCTAGTCAACATCTCCCACCACACTATATTCCCAGATTCTTTGTACTAAAAGAAATTTAAGTACATAAAAGACAAAGGAAGAGCAGCTGGAGAGATGGCTCAGCGGTTAAGAGCACTGACTGTTTTTCCAGAGGTCCTGAGTTCAATTCCCAGCACCCACATGGTGGCTCACAACCATCTGTAATGAGATCTGGTGTCCTCTTCCGGCGTGCAAACATACATGCAGACAGAACACTGTACACATAATAAATAAATAAATCTTAAAAAGAAAGACATAAGAGAGACATTAACATTTACTCTATGCATGGCTCAATTTCACAAATTCAGTCTCAGATGATTGATAGGAGATTATAAAACAATACTGAGAGGAGACACACTGGAAAAAAGTTTTCTTGCCTGACATAAATGATTTGTCATGTGAGGACTAACTCCTTGGACATGTTCAGCTGAGAGTCATGTTAACCCAGTCCTCAGTAGGCATCAGATTAAAAAAAAAAAAAAGACCCCCAAAGGCAAAAAGAATGGTATTTGTTCTTTCAACAACGTAAAAAGGAAAGTTCCTAAGTAAAGAAAACAACTAAAGGTGTAACCCAAGTGGTGGGTGTAGCACGAATTGTTAGAAGGTCTTATTAATAAAATCAAACCTGGAGCCAGGTATTGGGGTGACTGCTGGAAGATCAGAGAAGCAGAACAAGTCACAGCCACTTCACCTCAACAGTTCCTCAGCTGATCCTGTTTCCTCAGACTAGAAGCCTCTGAGTCCTCATCCAGAATGAATCTCAGCTGAACTGCTGCTCAAAAGCCTAAAAGCTTAACCAGCCTAGTTCCTTGTTCTCACACCTTAAATACCTATCTGCTTCCTGCCATCACTTCCTGGGATTGAAGGCTCTTTTTACCACACCTGGCTGTTTCCAGTGTGGCTTTGAACTCACAGAGATCCAGATGGATCTCTGCCTCTAGAATACTAGGATTAAAGGCGTGTGTGCCACCATTTTCTGGCCTCTATATCTAGTGGCTGTTCTGTTCTCTGAACCCAGATAAGTTTATTAGGGTGCACAATATTTTGGGGAACGCAATATCACCACAGGTGGGTTTGTCTGTTTTGTTTTTCTTGAATAGTTTGGCCAAGTTTCTATTATGTTCATATCAACCCTTGAGTTTCAGCTAAAATAACTAAAATTCAACTATGCACACAAATACACAATTGCCCAGAAAAATGAATGGTCAGGTAAAGTGAATATTTTGTCTAGAGATAAAGTTTATTAAAGAATTCTACTGTTTTTCTTAACTTTTCTATTACAGCATGGGCAGCAACTAGCTCTTAAAGGAGATAGAAAACAGCACTGTAGGGTGAGTATGTATGTGTATACACACACACACACACACACACACACACACAGAACTGTATCAAGTAACTGCCAAAGGCTTGCCCAGTATTATGCCTGCAGTATGAGAACAACTGCGCTACTTCTGCATTAATTTTGGGGGGACCAGCTTCAAGTAAGCGAAGTTCAAACTCTGAAACTCTGAACCACTATCAATGCTCTGATGTTTTAGACAAATGTCTATCATTATGCTCACATGTATCTGGCCACTGCTACCTTGTTAAGTAATAGTTAATGCACTGTTAATTATGGCTATAATTTGTCAGTGAGTACTTATGTGCCAGGTACTCTGCTGACTACATATACAATCTCATGAATGCACAGATAAACTTTGTAAGGCATACATACATTATCTTCATTTTGTATTCCAGAGAATTGACACCCACAGAAACCAAATCCCCAAAGCTGCATAGACAGCTAGGAGGAAGTAGAGCTGAGCTACTAAACAGTATGGTATATCCACACAGTTTTTGAGAAAACAAGAGGAACTATGGAATCTGAGGGGAGTTATTTTTCTGCTCATGGTGGTTCATCTGCTTATTTACTTTCAATTTCAAAGGTTGGTAACAGACAAGAAATAAGAGTAATGAGAACAGTGAAGAAAAGGAAAAGTAACTGATGTTTCCTCAAGCTCAACTTGCAGACCATGGAGTAGGAGATGCTAACCTCAAGGCTCAACCCAAATACTCCTTCCTCCAGGAAGCCTTGGAAAACTTAAACTGATTAGGTGTGCCTTATTCATCTATAAACCTAGAAGTCCTTTGCTTGTTTATTAATGATAAGATATTACATTCACCCTGTGAACTATAACAACCAGCCTGGCAAGATAGGCCTGTGATCTCAGCAGTAGCATGTTATGGGGTAATCCAAGTGATTCTGGTTGAATTTAAGGCCCATTCCAGAAGAGAAAGTATGTGCCTGGTACTGTAAATCTGGCCAAGAACCTATGGTTTGGGAGCTCACAGGCCCCAGGGGTGAGCCTACTACTATTATTCTGCTAAGTGGCCATAGTATCAAACCTCTCTCTAAATTTATTTCTCTTCCCTGTTAATCAGTGCAGCTCTCAGACCTCATCAGAGATGTTTCGTTGTGCAGTGGACAATGGTCAATGCAGAAACTTACAACTGGTCAACTTGCAGAGATTAAGTGCTTAGCCACAAATGGGACATCTATACCACAAATACTATACCATAAAATACTTTATGCATGTTCTAAATCTGAGGTGTTTCTGGTAGAGTCTCCCTACATTGCACAGCATGACTTTACCACAGGCTTGAGTCTCACTGCACATGTGAACTTTTTACCACACAAGTGGCCATACCTTGCAATGCCAAAGACTGCTATGTAAAACACTGTATGTTGGGAATCACAGTATTTTTACTATATGGCAAAGTTTTCTGTTCTTATAGAAACATAAAGGTTTAATTAAACAAATGACTTCCTACAGTCATTCTTCAGGAGGTATCAAATCAGTGTCTTTAGACTGTACTGAGTTAGATAAGAATTACAGCATTCTCCTTAGCATGTAAATTTGCCTTTCTTGTTAAGAAATGGTAAATTACACATATGAAAGAATTATTTTTATTTTTAGATGATTTATTATCAGTGATATAACAGTAAGTATATATACTTATACTAAATTTTAAAAGTAATATATTAACATATAAGTATATAAATGTTTGATATATAATAAATATAATAATAAATATATAATAAATCAAACATTTATATACTTACTTTGTATGTCTATATACCCAAGATTCTGTATAAATTTCTTAGGTGGAAAGAAGTTGCAAGCAGCAAAAGCTTAAGAAACCCTGGTCTATACCATACAGCATGCCTGGAGACTAGACTTTCCTTTTGTGTTATGGCCCTTACCCAATGCCCAGTGTCTAGCTCTAATCATATCCTTCCAAGGCATATTATAATGACAGGGATGCCAACTGAAGAAACAAGGTTGGAAGGGTCTGAAAAATGGGAAGGAAAGAAGACAGGATGTAGTCAGCAGTAAATACTTTTTGCAATACTGCTTACTATTTTCCATGGATGTCACACCAACTCTGAGAAGTACGCAACAATGGCAATCCTATCATCAGGAGAAGAAACTAGTGACTCCTTCAGTTATACAGCAGGAAGTAGACAGTCTGAGATCTGAACCCACGTCTTTAATCTCCAAGCTCCTTCTGTTACCTTCAATATGAGCAGGTGATAAAGCTCGGGGTGTTGGGGACACATGCTTTGATAGTCTCACTCCATAACGTGAAACAGAAGGGAGCAAACTTGTGGTACACGTGGTCTGTAAGATCTTTCTTGGTGGAAGCACCAGCAGTGGTTAGCGTTCACTTAGAGCAGGAGTTACTGGCCTAACTTCAGATCTGACTCTGCCCATCCCTGACACCAACTAGTATCTCTGGGGGTTTATCTAAAGCAGCACAATCACTCTCCCAAAGGATGGAAAAGGGGCAGCTTCCCAGCCTGCATTTTCTCCCTGTGCCATCCTGCGTACAGAGGAGAGAACTGGAGCAATGGGAAGGAGTGAGGAGGGCAGGAGACAGGAATGCTGCATTCACTGCTGTAAATCAAAGGCTCCCAGAAACCCCGCCCCCGTTATGTGTCCTCTATGGACACTGGACCTGTGCTGGGTTGGCTTCCCACTCTCACCAAGTGGACTAGAACCAGAAGCGCAGCACGGAGCCACACACAGGTGCTCACTTTAACTCCATCACTAATTGGCTGGGGAATGTCCTGGGTCAAGTCTTTGTTTTTGGACCTGTGAATTGATTGAAAGTATGCAACAATACAACACCGTCAAGAATTAAATGAGATAATATGTGAGAAGAATTTGCCATTATTTTGAGCGAATAAGTAACCAGTAAGTGGGAAGTTTCCCCTTCTTTCCTTGTACTCGAAGGCCCTTATTGCTGAGATTAGGGCTAGTATTCTATGTGACTATGGCATGAATTAAAAATCCAAGGCTGTTGTCTTATACTATATAAACTTCAGGACACACTGTAAGCCAGGAGCCCTCAATCTGTGGGTCATGGTCCTCACAGGGGTCACATATCAGATATCCTAAATATCAGATATTTACATTATGATCCTAACAGTAGCAAAAATACAGTTATGAAGTAGTAACAAAATAATTACCACAACGTGAGGAACTGTATTAAAGGGTCAGAGTGTTAGGAAGGTTGAGAACCGCTGCTGTAAGCAAGAGCATTCTCTAATTTTAATCTAACCCTACTGTGGCCATATTAAGTTGTGAAAATCCTTATACTCAGATTGAGCAATCTCATCAAGGCCTGCTAACAGGGAAAAAAAAGTCTTAACAAATTATTCACACTGTCCTGGTCCACTTTCTGTTGTTGTGACAAAGACCACAACCAAAAGCAACTTGGGGAGGAGAGGCCTTGTTTGGTTTACACATCCCTTCCTGATCACAGTGCATCACTGAAAGAAACCGAGACAGGAAATCAAGTAGAGCAGGAACTTAGAGGCAGGAATGGAAGCAGAGACCATGAAGGAGTGCTGCTTATTGGCTTGTTCTCTATGGCTTGCTCAGTATGCTTTTTTATACAACCCAGGGCCACCTGCTCAGGAGTGGCCTGCCCACAATGGTCTGGACACTCCCATATCAATCTTAATCAAGAAAATGCCCCCAGAGACTTGCCTATGGGCCAATGAAATGGGAGCATTTTCTCAACTGAGGTTCTTGTTTCCCAGATGACTCCAGCTTGTCAAGTTGACAAAAAAACCAACCAGCACATATACCAAATACAAATGACTGATTATGCTTCTTTTTTCATTAGTGTCTGTTTTTTAAGTAGGACTAAAGCTTAAGCCAAAGGAATAAATCTCCAACTACTGAATGTCAGGACTTATCGGTGGCAAAGGTGTTCTCTAGAAATACCTTTTCCTAAGGGACCTCATGCAACACAAGAAGCCCTTCTCTGTAATATTCTGGCTATGTACATCATGGGTCCAACACACATGTTAAATTAGAATTCTATCCCCAGAGCACCTCATGTCAGTATTCTAGCTGGCATGCCCTGTGGCTTGGGGGAGTAGTGAAACTGGATTAATTTTTGAGTGATCAGGAATTAAAGTTTCTGGTTCAAGTATAGTGAAATCTTGCAATTTCTACAGAATGTAAACACCGAGGAAAGTTATAACACAAAGGTTGGTAGATTCACACAAATCTCAGTCCAATATTCAGATGAGTCTTACCTTCATCCCCTGAATTATAACCTGCAGTCTAATTTTTCTCCATGAGAGACAAGAGTAGAAGATATCCCGAAGTACTTACCAACAACATGTAGTGGTTAAATGTTTTACATGCATGATGTCATTTAGATATCAAGGCAAGCAAATAAGACAGATATGTCAACTGCCATTTACAGATGAAGAAAGAAGTTCAGAGATTAAGAATCTTGCTGAAGGCCATACTGCTTTAAGATGTGAAAATAGGGCTTGAGCTCAGGTCTCCAGGACTTCAGATTCTCTTTTTTTTTCTTGACTACCTTGGCTCTCACAGTATCTATTTTTCCCCCTTTGGTTTTCTGAGATAATGTTTCTCTATTTAACAGCCCTGGCTGTCCTGGAACTCACTTTGTGGAGCTCCACCTGCCTCTGCCTCCTGAATGCTGGGATTAAAGGCGTGCACCACTACCACCCAGCTCTCACAGTACCTGTTTTTAACTTGAATTATTGAAAGGTTAGTACAAATCCTAAATCATTTCTCTTAAGCACATTATATCACTAGGCATTTACAACTGTTACATGTGGGTTGTGGTGTCTATCAGATTCCATGTAGAATCAAAATTTCCAAGTGGACTTTAAGTCAGACATTAGAGACTTCTAGTTTAGGAGTCTTAAATTCCTTTAGTCATGTTCAGATTAATAAATATTTATGTTTCACAGGAAGCTTCCCTTTTGCTGGGTTGCTAATGTTTCAGTCACTGCAAGAGTCAGATTATACCTTCTAACTCGGTCTTCATTACACAGCTCCTCTAGCAGTAACCTAATATTGACCAGAACCTCACATAATATCTAAACAGATAAGGTACATCGTGTCTCATGTTTAAATGTTTGGTCCGTCAAGAAGCATGTTAGAGGAGATGGTATGTGACAGCAGTGATGCTAGTGTAAAGTATTTTAGATGGCAATGGTCAGAGAGGTCTGAAGGCCCAAGTTTCACTTCCTTAAACACTGATACACAAAGAAGGGTCCTTAGGAAGACAATTCAGACATGATCACTCGATGTAAACTCCTCTGTGCTGTGACTACTACGCTGCATGCTTTACAGCAAGATAATGATGTTTAAGAAAGAAAACTAGACGTGGGAAGATCCAGACCACTGTGGGTGGTGTCATCCCTAAGCGGCCGTCCTGGATGGTATAAAGTGGGCTAGGCAAGCCAGTAAACAGAACTCCACCATGGCCTGTGCATCAGCTATTGCCTCCAGGTTCCTGCCATGATCTTGACCTGACTTCCCTGGATGGACTACAAACTTTAAGATGAAATAAACCACTCCCCCCCAAAAAAAAGAAATAAAACTAGCTTCCTTTTGGGAACTTCCTGAAAAAAACCTCTTATATCACATCCACAATATTTTATCTTATGAAATTCTTCCAGTTCAAAGGACCCTAATGAACTCAGAGAATACTTTAGCAACCCTTAACTTTGACGCTTTCCTTCATGCCAGAGACAGTCATTAGATTTTTACTTGTATGTGTGGTGTCTCATGGAAATCAAGGCCTGCATATGAATGGTATATTAAGAAAAGAAGGAACTGAGAGATGGCTCTGCAGCTGAGTGCACTGGCTGCTCTTCCAGAGGACCTGGGTTCAATTCTCAGCACCCACATGACAGCTCACAACTGTCTGTAACTCCAGTCCAGGGGATCTGGCACCCTCACACAGACATGCTTCAGGAAAAACACCAATGCACATAAAATAAAAATAAATAATTCATCAAAAAAATTAAAAAAAAATATATACAGATAGTCAGCTTGAAATGACAGGCCCTCATGAGGCAGAAGAAAAGATTGAAGTCTGATGCAACTTCTTTCATGGTATTTTGTTGTTATCTAAAAGCACCTACCCACTGATGTCCTTCTCTACAAAGGACATTATAGGGAGACAGTCTGAGCAACTGGAGATCTGAAGCTAAACTGGTCAAATGCTATGAAGGTCATCTGGCGGGGGGTGGGGGGTGCAGTGCCTTTTTGTCTTCCCCAAAGATGCCTTTCCCAGCAAAGGCTGGTGAACAGGGATGAGCATGCAGAAGGTGCAGGGGACCGTCCTCAACAACCCAGAATGTATCCAAGCATGTTTAATGCAAAGGTGTTTTCAATCACCACTCCATAAAACTGCTGCTCTAGGAAGACAGGTGGTATTTACCTTTGGGTTTATGAATGCCAATAGAACAGGCCTGAGTGCATGGAGGAGTCCTTGAAAAATCTTTCTGCCCCAAGCCTTACTCTATAATCATGTTCCATATCCAGAAGTAACCTGCAGGGCAGTAATCCCATTCTAGTCCTCCTTCATAAGAATTGTAGTTACTGTATTCTTCTGACAACCTACTCTCTCAAAACAAT
This sequence comes from Peromyscus eremicus, assembly GCF_949786415.1. Lineage (NCBI taxonomy): Eukaryota > Metazoa > Chordata > Mammalia > Rodentia > Cricetidae > Peromyscus > Peromyscus eremicus. The sequence goes on from NC_081419.1 coordinate 51,846,367, forward strand.
ATCCAGGCTCAGCTTTTATGCTGCTCCACAGCAGGGCTCTTTCACAGAACTAAGATTCCACAAGAATTTTTGTCACACAGGTTATTTCATTCTGTTCTCACATACGTTTTTTGTTTGTTTGTTTGTTTTCCAGATGGAAAATCCGTTGATATTAAGGCATTTGCTTAGAAGCAGAAAATCAAAGCAGCCGCGATGGAAATCCAGGCCTCATGATGTCATACCCTGCCTTTCTCCTCTCTGCTGCACTTCACTGAGATACAGGGACATGATGGACACTGAACTGTAAGTGAGGCTCAGTGTGACAGAGAACCATCAGCAGAAACAGTCACAGCTGAAAATAGCCATCCCAACTGAGTTCTAAGCTTGACAACTGGTTTACAGCATTCAGAGTAAAATGGTCAGTGTGCTAGCCAGCTTTCTGCTACTGCAACAAGGCGTCTAAGAACCAATTCACAAGGGAGAAAGGGTTACTTTGGCTCCCTGCTTTTGAGGCATTGGCTCAGTTACTTGGTCCTACTGCTCTGAGCTTAGGACAGCACAGTATGTCAGTCCACCTCATGCCAGCCAGGAAGCTAGCGGAGGTCCTATCATCCCCATCTAGACCACAGACCTACAGGCCTAACTTCTGTTAGTCAGTCTACCTCATGCCAGCCAGGAAGCTAGCGGAGGTCCTAACATCCCCATCTAGACCACAGACCTACGGGCCTAACTTCTGTTAGTCAGTCTACCTCATGCCAGCCAGGAAGCTAGCGGAGGTTCTAACATCCCCATCTAGACCACAGACCTATGGGCCTAACTTCTGTAAGTCAGTCTACCTCATGCCAGCCAGGAAGCTAGCGGAGGTTCTAACATCCCCATCTAGACCACAGACCTATGGGCCTAACTTCTGTAAGTCAGTCTACCTCATGCCAGCCAGGAAGCTAGCGGAGGTTCTAACATCCCCATCGAGACCATAGACCTCGGGCCTAACTTCTGTTAGCCCCATCTCCTAAAGGCTCCCCACTTCCCAATACTGTCATGGCTGTAGACCAGGTTTTCAAAACATGGGGCTTTGGGGGACATTCTAGTTCAAATTAAAGCAGATAATCTTGACAATTAACTCCTGGCACTTTAAAAGCCTTTGGAAAAACAAAAAACAAAAACCATGATTTTGCCTAAGGCAGGCATTGTGACATGTTGACTGTACTTAGTCACAGGCGGTCCTTTGTCATGTGTCAGAGTTTTAGAGAGAAGTATTACTAAGCTGAACATCTTTTTTGTTTTTACACCTTTTTTTTTCCTGTTTCTTGAATGAAAACAAGACTGTTCTCTAATATGATCAATTAAAAAAAGTAGTCAGCTAATCAACTAAGAAGCTACCTTTAAAATGTGCAAACTTAGCCAGGCGGTGGGGGTGCACACCTTTAATCCCAGCACTCAGTAGGCAGAGGCAGGCGGATCTCTGTGAGTTCTAGGCCAACCTGGTCTACAAACTGAGTTCCAGGACAGGTGCCGAAACTACACAGAGCAACCCTGTGTCAAAAAAAAAAAAAAAATGTATAAACTTTCCATTACCCCGCCAAATAGACATTATAATGTATAGGACAGCAAGCCATTCCAATTGTATGGACAAAGCCTAAACAGAGATTCTATATTGACCAATATAGAAATTACACAAATTAAGATGAATTTATTTTTAAAAAATAATATAACTTTGAATAGAGATCAGATAGCCTGGGAAATATTTTATATACCCCACAAATTCATTAAATAAGGATATTGAGCCGGGCGGTGGTGGCGCACGCCTTTAATCCCAGCACTCGGGAGGCAGAGTCAGGTGGATATCTGTGAGTTCGAGGCCAGGAAAGTCTACAAAGCGAGTTCCAGGAAAGGCGCAAAGCTACACAGAGAAACCCTGTCTCAAAAAACAAAAAACAAAAAAAAATTAAAGATATTGAAATGTCTAACACATACAACTGCAATAATAAGCACTCATGAATTAAATTCAATCAACAAGTATTTCACTGAGTATGATATGCTGTGGTTTCACCAGTAAAAATGGTGAATAACAGAGTATAGGGCCACATGCTATCTTCACAAGGGCCAGATATTAAAGAGATAAATATATGTTTCATGAATTAATTATATTTGGAGTACATATTAGTAGATAATAGGTGTTTTCACCCTATTAGTCCCCCAATCCCATTTTCTAAGAAAGCCTGAATTTGTCTGTTTACACTCCCCTTCCAAGCTGCTCCATCCTCTCTGGGAGCTTCTGGACAGCTCACTTCCTTCCATCCCTCTGTCTAGATCTGTCTCCTTCCATGACGGGTGTGCCTTTAAACACTCTCAAAGAGCAAACAACCGTATAGTGTGTGATCACCTCATACAGTCTTTTAGCAGAAATAATGTAGACAGGAGGCTGCAGCTTAGTCAGCCTAACCACTTTCCCATAACGAGTTAAACTATTTTTTTTAAAGTAAGTAAAGCTTAGTGTTATTTATAATTTGGCTCTTGAGTCAGATAATGCATAAATGAATCTCAGATCAACTTAACAATGATCTAAGATCTTAGGAAAGGGATGAAATAACAGATCTTAGATGAGTCTCTCATAGGGACTGTAGGTGAGTCTGTTTCTTTTTCCTAAAACAGGAATGATGAAGAGCACCTCTCCGAGCAGAGATACTGGGAGACTGAGTAGAAATCCGTAGCATGTACAGCATGCAAGGAAAACCTGCCTTTTCAGTCCCAGGACACAGCACGCGCTCCAAGCTCCGAGAGAAGACGGGAGGATGTCGAGAGTGGGAGCACCACCAGGACTGCTCTCACCACAGTAACGCAGTGCTCAGGAAAGGAAGCACGAACAAACGGGCCAAGAACGATTACTCCAGCCTCCTCCCTGCGTACTGTTGGAACACACTGGATATAAAGAAAAGACTGCACAACAATGTACCTTTGTTTTACAGCTATTAGAGAAACCCAATGGCTGCCCAGGGATACAAGAAAGAAAGGCTTTAAAAATACTATTTCCTCATTTGACGGTCAATATGGCCGCAAAATAATGAACTGGAAACATGTTGGAGAGAAAATCTGTGATGACAGAAGTATCTTAGCAACACTGCTGACCAAGGGAGACACTGAATTGAAAATATTTGTAGCACTGAGGGAGCATGAGCTACCTGAAATAAGAAGAATGTGTGGCAATCCTGAACTGCAGGTCTCATTTCCAAAGACTGTTTACAGGACCAAAAATTTATTTTTGGAATAAAATTAAAGACTAACAAAGTTCTAGGAAAATTCCTTCATGAGTAGGAACTGTGAGAATGAATCTTAAGACAATCTTAAGAAAAAGAACGTGAGCACTGCTTATCCTTAGCAAGCAGAGTTCCAGGTTTGACCATTTTTTCTTCTACAAACTCAAGCCTACAACTCATTCTGAGATGAGATTATTTGATCATTTTCAAAAGCAAGAAAGAAACTGAAATAAGGACAGGGGCAGCTAGCGAATTGAAGTGGATGCATTTATTACATTTTTCACTGTCAAAATACCAAACTGTGTTATTAGCTGAATGTTAAAAATGCTGATATATTTTACATCATATCTAAAATTACACTGATAATATCAGAATTAATCTCACCAGAAAAGCCCCCTCATCTAGTAGAGAACTTTCAAATTCTCATTTGAGAACCAAAATGGCTACAAAACAATAAACTGAAAACATGTAGGAGAGAAAATTTGTGATAAGAGGGGTATCTTAGCAGTGTTCTCCTTTTTGTAAGAGCCAGTTCTTTAAGATGCTGAGCACAGGGTTTAATGCATTACATCATACCAAAGATACTGTTTCTAATGAATAAAAACAGTGAGCAGTGAACCTGGTGTTTGTCAATGCTCAGCAGCATTGCAGAGTGTGACGTCACTTAGCCTTGGTTCTGAACGCACAATATGTACACTTTGCATTGTGCATGAAGCCCAGCCACACATAACAAGAAATGGTGCCTGAAATCCTCTGGCTCAGAGAAAAAAACTACCGTACCCTTATATTCCAAAGATTCTGATCTTAAAGAACTGTAATGGTTTAGTTATGGAAACTTCAGCATCTAAGAACCAAATTAGTATGTCTTTGGGTTATATTGTGTTAGAATGGTTGATTTTAAAAGCTGCCATCTGAGCTGCTGCTGAGTTCTACGAAAATAAATCACTAAATGAAGTTTGGCATGAGGATTAGGCAGAATTACCAACCATTTCTGAAATGGCCCTAAACAGAAGTATTTCTGCATTCTGGACTATGGATTTGTGGGAGGTAGCATTCTCAGCACTAATGATCAAAAGCAAAATAGAATTATCCCTGGAAATGCTAAAGATGGTCTAAATCCTTTTGCATCAAGCATTCAGCCAAGATTTATGTAAAAATAAAGTACATTCATCTTATTAGTAGGCATACACTTTAGTCTTTAAGAAGTAGTAAAATTATATATACCAAAGAATCATTTTAAAATTAATTTCCCTATGACTTATCAGAAATGCTTGACTTGTAGGTTAGTAATATACGTATATGTGAGGGGCCATTCAAAAATGTTTGGGTGAAATGTGGTCACGTTAGAAGAGTTGAAGAAGTTCTAATCTGGAAAATAAACCAAGAGAGTGAAGAGAGCCTTCCACTTGGGGAAGACAAGACACTACCAAACTGCAACCTTTCCAGCAACTCAAGTCTGGCACGTTTGTATCTGCTATCCCCAACCCAGCGATTCCGGCCACTTAAGAGACTACTCTGAAGAGATGGAGAGCAACACAGGTGCGTTCTGAAACTCTATAAAAGGCGTCAACATTTGTAAGAACCGGGTAACTCTGGGAGTCAAGGAGCAACTTCCAAATGACCGATATACACGTTACAGAATCCTGCACAGTGGGCAGATCCACTCAAAGCTCAAGACACACCAAGAGGTTCCAGTACAACTAAGGAAGACACCGAAGAGATTTCAGATTCCATTTGGAAACAAATTTATTATGGTATTGTATCAAAGAGAAACATCCACAATTCCCTGAAAAAGCTACTAAACCATTCCCCTATTCAGGTGCAGCTAGGTCAGATTTTCCTCTTCTACTCCAATCAAAACAATGTGTCACCATGAACTGAATGCAGAATCATTTCTGAGAACCCTTTTCCCCTTAGCAGCAGTTCAGTCTGGAGAGATTTACAGAAATGTAAAGCAACAGCATTCTTTTTGTTTGTCTATGTTTTGAGACAGGGATTTACTCTGTAGCCCACACTGGCTGGAATTCAATATGTAGCATATGATGGCCTCAAACTCAGTGGAATCCTCCTGTCTCAGCCTCTGGGCAGCCATGTACTACCATGACTAACTTTATAATGCCATTTTCTAAAGCTTTTTGTTTAATCAAATATTATAATAATAATGTCATCATGTTGCCAGGTTATTTTATTATTTCCTTGAAATAACTATTTTTAAAACTTGTTTTAATTCTCAGCATAATATCAACAGAAAGAAGCCATAGAAGCAAAATCCCTTAATAGTTTTCAATATTTTAAAATATAATATAGATCTGAGTCCAAGAAATTTGAGAACCACAGACTTAGCTTTTACTGTGCAACCGAACTACAACCTGTGCAAACAGAGAGGTGACCACATTTCCCGACACAGACGATGGCTCCCTGTGAGTCTACAGTGACATTTCTGCAGGCACTTCTACTTTATGTTAAGCTCAGAATGAGAACACTGCTCTGACACTTTAGTCAAGTCTCTGTACCACCATGCATTTCAGAACCAGAAACACTGTATTTTAAAGTTGTGTTTTCTTGTGTTTACATTCCATTTCCTCAGCATTAGCATTAGTAATAGCATCCTTATAAAATGCCAATCCTTATTGTTTCAGGCTTCCCTATTGCCAAGAAGCAGCATGGGAAGAGATACAGTGTCAAGATGTGTTAAAGATGGAGAGGGCCGCTTGTTCCAGTTCCCTTCTGCTTGTACACTGTAACAAACTTCTCCAGTAAGTTCTCTATGGTCTCCAGGGGACTGATTTGAAAAGCATTCCAACTGCCTTGGAAATCTTGTTTACTAAGGAGGTGATAGTAACTGGTCTATTATCAGTTTCTAAGAGCTGAGTATCAATACTGATAATGAAATGCTAACAAGCACTTTGAAGACTGAAATATTGGAAATCTGAGGTTGTCTAACCTAGTTTCAGTCAAACATCAAAAAATGTGAAGGCATGGGCTGGAGAGATGGCTCAGAGGTTAAGAGCACTGACTGCTCCTCCAGAGGTCTTGAGTTCAATTCCCAGCAACCACATGGTGGCTCACAACCATCTGTAATGAGATCTGGTGCCCTCTTCTGGCCTGCAGTCATACATGCTGTATACATAATAAATAAATAAATAAATAAATCTTTAAAAAAAATGGGAAGGCATGAGGACTTAACTTAAATATAATAAATATGGTGTGTTTTATATTATTAATGTTAATACATGTTTAGTTATCAATAGTTTTCATAAAGATAAACCATTATTTCATGGTTCAATTATTAAACATCCAAAAGAAATTTATTCATCTCATTCTAAGTACATTACTATTTGATATTCTCATGTTGAATCAGTGTCAATTTTGTACATTTATCACTTTCAATATCAATCTTTTATTAGATATTTAGTTTTGTTGTCCCTATGACACTTGGAATTTGTATTTTCCCCCTCCCTGAATTTGAGTCTTTCTGTGATACTTCAAGAAAGGAGAGTAGCATTTTCCACAAGTGACAGTTGAGAATAAAGCTACATTATAAGGAAGGATATTGCTTTATTAAAAATATACAATTCAATTCAAAATCGAATGGGAACAGCTTTTCTTATTGTGTATGATGGAGTCTTTAGTCTTTTGACATTAGATAGAGATTACTGTAAAGCCGAGAGAAGAGCTGTGGTTCTGCAGTGACATGGCCGGTGGGTGAAGGGCCATGTGACCAATCTCTGGTAGTCTGCCTTCTCCTTCCTTTCTGAGTAATTCAGTAACTTAAAGGATAGACAGCGACCCACTTCAAGATTGCAGAGTCCAGTGTTCAAGCGCTATGATGGCACCAAGAAAGATTTGGTCAAAAGGTCTGGCTGTCTTTTATGAGTTCATTCTCCAATGAAGACTGTGTTCTCAAGGCTAGCCTAGAATCCCTTGAAACCTCAGCACGGACCTATCATACTGTTAGTACAAAACCCATCCCTAAATGATTGTCATGAAGATTGCAGAAAATAGTCTGAAGGAGGTACTTCATAAGGGTTCTAACCTATAGAAGCTCTGCTTTTATTCTCAGTTAGAATCTTTAGACTGTATACTAGGGAGAAGAGTGTGTACTAGAATCTTTAGATGTATACTAGCAGATAGCTACAATTTCCTGAGCCCAAAGGAAACCATGTGGCAAATTCAAAGACAGACTATGGTGGGCACAGAAACAAGTTGATATTGAACCTGCACATCCCTAGCCTGTTCTAGCCTTTAGAATTGAAGTTTCAGAAGTTAAGAATCCTAAACCTAAAAAACCCAAACCCAAACCTCTCAAGAGTTAGCAGAGAAAACTGTGCATGGATTGGAGTGCTGGCTAAACAGGATCATCCAAGCTTTCTCTGAGGGGCTTCTACGTGAGATAAGGTGGAATTCTGTGGAAAACAAATCTCAAAAAGTATGGAATTAAGAGAGTAAAGAAATGTCCAGCTTTTGTGTGCTTTTATTTGGTTACAGTTTGGTGTATTTTGTTTTTGTTTTTCTTTTTGGGTGTTGTTTTCTTGGTTTTGGGTAATTTTTTTTTTTTTTTGAGAAAGAACTTAAAAGTTGGGTGAGTGGGGAAGGGGAAGGATCTGGAAAGACTTGGGTGCTGTGGGAAGTCTTTCTGTATGCTGTGAATATGAGCTGCTCCCATTGGTTAATAAATAAAGCTGCTTTGACATATGGTAAGACAGGATAAGAGTCAGGCAGGAAATCCAAGCAGAGATACAGAGAGAAGAAGGGCAGAGTCAGGGGCAGACGCCACCTCGCTGCGTAAGGAGCAACATGCCAGCAGACCAGTAACACCACGGGCACATGGCAATACATAGATTAATAGAAATGGGTTAATTTAAGATGACAGAGCTAGCTAGCAAGAAGCCTGAGCCATAGACCAAACAATTTGTAATTAATATCAAATTAATTTGATATTATTACTCTGAGTGATATTATAGCCTCTGAGTGATTATTATAATAACAGCAGCTGCAGGACTGGGCAGGACCAGGGAAGTTTTGGCTACACTTGGGGGAGGGAAAGAATATAATCAAAATATATTTAAATTTAAAATTTGTTTTAAATAATAAAAATATAATAAAGAAAAAATTAAAAAAGGAAAAAGAAAGGAAGGAAGGAAGGAAGGAAGGAAGGAAGGAAGGAATTAAAAAGTTCCTTCAGACCAAATACTGTCATCGCTTCAAAACTACGGCTAGATGATAACCCAGAACTAAAGAATGCCTTCTTCCCCTCCTTCCCTCTCAGTGCTGGCCCTGTGAATGCTGAGCAGCTGTACTGAGCTGGATTCCTAGCCCCTCTTTTGCTTTTTAAGATAGAGGTTTTTTTTTAAGTTGCCCAGGCTGGCCTTGAATTTGTGATCCTCCTGTCTCAGCCTCCTCAGTAGCTAGAATTACAAGGCTGTGCCACTATGCACACCAGAACTTATTTTATGAATCTTAACTTCAGATTAAATAGTAAAGAGCCAATATTATTTAAGCATCCTATTTAGAAAGAAAAAACAATAAATTTAGCTGAACATTTACAATGAATGGCAAGATGGTGAACAAGAATGCATATATCTATTAAAATATCGTGATGAAACATACTTATTCTATGTATTGTCTTTTTACACTTACTAATTTTGTATGTGCAAGGTATGCATATCATGGCATGCATATGGAAGCCAAAGGCCAATCTGCAGGAGTTGGTTCTCCCCTGTCACATAGGTCTGGGATTGAGCTAAGGTTGTTAGTAATGGTAGCAAGTGTTGTTACCGTCTAAGCCATCTCACTGGCCCTGCTTAATATATGTTCATAAAAATAAAGTGATCGAGCTACTCACCACTACACCTATGTATTTTAGCATGACATGGCAAGAGGCGGCAGATAAACCTTGACACAGTTCCTATTCCTTTGGCTGCTGCTCACTTCTTTCCACCAATATGCACAGTTCTCCAAACCTTAAGAAACATCTCCAGAATGTGACCATAAGACTATTAAAGGTCACAAGAGTCCCTAAATCCCACTTGCTAAGAAAGCAGTTCTAGATCATAAAATAGAAGGACACATGAAAATCACCTAAGTAATTTCCCATGCTTCCCCGAAGTTCTCCTCAATCATCACAGCATAGGATTCCTCAGTATGGCCTCCACGGACTCAATATGTGATTGACAGTACGAACTTAGTCTTGGCCCCTTGGAAAACATCCCATACAGAAATGCATTTAGTCACCACCCACACAAATTATTCCACAACAAAAGGACAAGTTTTCTAGCGCCCAGATGCTTTACCTGAAATGGTGACTGGCCCTCCCTATCTTGCAGGAACATTTCAAGGATCCTCAGTTCATACAGGAAAAAATACAGTATAAAGTTTAGCTGAATAACTATGCTTTCCTTCTGTCTCCTGATGGATTTGTATTAGGACCTTGGATTTGGGTAAATTAAAAAAAATATACTTATTGATTCACTCTTTGATTAGTCAACAACAGTTTATATAAAACTCAAGGTGCTGAATCAGAAATGAAATAATACTGAGAGGTTAAGGCCTTGAAATAGGGGTGAAACGGCATAATTTTGTATTTAGTTTCTGTGATCTGCTGGCTGTTATAGTAGCGGACTCAAACTGAAGTTAGTTTAACTTAAACATGTACTGAACTCATGTTTTATAGGTGGCTTTTACAGGTGGCTTGCATCTTGCTCTCCAAATGTCTGTTAAACATCTAGAAATAATGAATAAATTTTTTGAGCCAAAACTTTGTATATTTTGTTCTTCCTCCAGAGTCTAGCCTGTTTTTCTGCAAACAGGAGAAAAACAAAAAAACAAAAAACAAAAAACAAATGCTGAATTAAATGAAGTTAATTTTGAAAGATGAGAGTTAGTTCATGGAAGCTTAAAGAGAAATGGGGCTGATAGCCTTGCCTCCTTTAGTTTGTTTAAATTCAAAGTAACTTCTAGTTTACAGGAAGGAACCGTTTTATGGATGGTCCAGGAAGACTGTTTACAGACCGAAGTCTGAAGATATTTATTAGTGGCTGAGGAAGGAGAGCATTGACTTAGTTGGACTAAAGAAAACAGAGAGTGTCAGGGCAGTGGTAGCTCATGCCTTTAATCCCAACACTCTGGAGGCAGAGGCAGGTGAATCTCAGAGAGTTGGAGGCCAGCCTGGTCTACAGAGCGAGTTCCAGGACAGCCAGAGCTAAACCCAGAGAAACCCTGTCTCCAGAAAACAAAACAAAACAACAGAGAAAGGAATTTGAATGATCATAAATGGATTCAACAGGAGAGGTTCAGTCAATGTTCCCTGACAGGCCCAGTAGCACAAAGCTTGCATCTTATACACAAAGAAAGGATGGCTGGGGAGTAGCTCATACCAAACAGCCAATGTTAAAGGAGATAACACACTTTAATGATAGTTACTAGAAAGTTATTAGATAAAGACCCAGCATTCCTTTCTGTGGGGAATAAGATAGGAAAGATGAGACTCAAACAAATATTTCCCAGGCGCCACTGGAGATAATTACAAGTATCACCATGTTATTTATTGAGAGAAACTACTTTCTTGATGAAGCAACTAGGAGATTTTTGATGTTTTTGTGAACTGAAAAGACAAAGCATAGAAAAGATGATTTCCCAGAGAAACCTGAAGCTGTGATTTTAGTACAAATTGGGGATTATGTAGTATCCAGGTAGACCCAAGAGAGCAATAATGCCCATGTGGCTGGTGTTTTACATTTTCAAGGAAGACCACATTACAAAATCTCATTAAAACTTATACTAGGGGCCAGAAGATGGTTCTGTGGTTAAAGGTACTTATTGTTCTTGCAAAAGACCCAAGTCTTGATTCCTAGTACCCATATGGCAGCTCACAACTGTCTAAAACTCCAGTTACAGGAGATGTGACACCTTCTTGTGAACTCCACAGACATCAGGCATGCATATGGTGCACAGACATATATGAGAGCAAAACACACATAAAATAAAATTAATAAATCTAAAAAACCCCAATCTCCTATTAATCCATGCAGTGGCATCTGTAAACTGCCCTGAGATTGGGATGAACTGAGATTTAGGAAGGCCAAGGTAAAGGGCTGTTCAAGGTCCCGTAACTGATACACACTGACCAGACATGCTCCTTGAAAACAAACCAACTGTGCTACCTTAAGCAGAGTATCTTACAGAGGATAAACCACTATCAGAAGTTCTGTGCACAAGTTGTAGCTTTCTTATAAATCAGCTTGGTAATTAGCAACCCTAGCACACTGGAGAGTTCTGTGAAGGGTGTTCATAAACTGAGCTGATCCTTGAAGAAGCTACAGTGGAAACTTGGACACATAAATTTGTGGGGGAATGAGGTAGACTAAGGTAGGGTTAAGAGAGAACAGGAGGAAGAAGCTAAAACTCAGTATGGTGCCACACACCTGCAATCCAGCACTTGAGAAGTGAAGTAGGAGGGTCAGGAGCTAAGGCCACCCTGGGCCACATGGAAACACTGACTTGTTTCTTGGTTGTTTGCCTACAGGTATGCCTGTGCACCACGTGCATGCAGTATGCATGGAAGCCGGAAGACAGCACCAGATCCTTAGGGACTGGAGTTACAGATGGTTGTGAGCCACCATGTGAATACTGGGAATCAAACCCAGGTCTTCTGGAAGAGCAGCCACTGCTCTTAACTACTGAGCCATCTCTCCAGCCACATGCAGGATGAAGAAAAGGAGTAGATTCAACAGATATAAGAAAAAGGGCCAGGTGGTGGGTGGTGCACGCCTTTAATCCCAGCACTCGGGAGGCAGGGCCAGGCAGATCTCTGTGAGTTCGAGGCCAACCTGGGCTACAGAGTGAATTCCAGGACAGGCTCCAAAACTACACAGAGAAACCCTGTCTCAAAAAACAAACAAACAAAAAACAAAAAGAAAGAAAGAGAGAAAGAAAGAAAAAGAAAAAATGACAAGGTATGGGTCAAAAGAATGTGGAGTCAAGAAAGAGAGAGAGGGGGAAAGAGGGAGAGAGAGAGAGAGAGAGAGAGAGAGAGGAATCAAGACATGATTTTTAAAGATGGCTTCATGCTATCCCTCTCGTGTTGCTAATTGTATTATTTAAGATTAAGTTTATATATAGTCAGTCTGTTGACTTCTAAGTTGAGACTGTGTAGATATAGATAAAATGGTACATACTTTTTAAGTAAAGTAAAAACATTTACAAGAGCTACTATATGGAAGACCAGGCCAATCAGCACACCAGATCACCCAGACTCATCCAGTTGTTCCAAGGAACAAAAAAATTGAATGTTTACAGAGATATCCAAAGATTCTAGTAATAACAATAACCTGGCAAGGTATCAATTATATTTCAATTTCAATTCAACAATCAATACATATTTCATATGTAGCTTGGTAATCCCAAAGAAGTCTTTCAAAATTAAAATTTCAATATAAAAGAAACTCCTAAAAATCAAATTAATGACAACATGTAAGACATTGCATTTATTCTAAACTTCCATAGAAAAAGGAATATATATTCACACACATATATGTGTGCATATACAGATTGTGTGCATGTGTGTTTATAGGAATGTATAGGAGTGTGTCTGCGTGTGTGTGTGTGTGTGTGTGTGTGTGTGTGTGTGTGTGTGTGTAGAAAGAGAACACTCTTGTGAGAGGGGTATGCTTTAGCTTACTGAAGTTTCGTTGTACGGTGTGTGTGTGTGTGTGTGTGTGTGTGTGTGTGTGTGTAGAAAGAGAACACTCTTGTGAGAGGGGTATGGTTTAGCTTACTGAAGTTTCGTTGTACGGTGTGTGTGTGTGTGTGTGTGTGTGTGTGTGTGTGTAGAAAGAGAACACTCTTGTGAGAGGGCTATGCTTTAGCTTACTGAAGTTTCGCTGTACCAAACGTTTTCACACCCATGCCATCAGAGGCATCTTCATGTGAGAGGGACGAGGTTCAGATAACTGATCCAAAGCTAAGGACATTCTGCCTAGATTATGTCCGGGCTCACAGTGTGCTTTCTGAAATGCAAATTACACAGTTTGTCAGTCAGTTTATATTATTAATGTTTATAAGAAATACTTTCTACAGCATGTTTTCCAAAAGATTTAAAATTAAATTAGTAATTTAATTAGTATGAAATTATCATAAAAACTACTGAATGCAGCCATTGGTCCAGGATCTGTAGACACACACATATATTTATTACTTGGAACAAGAAACTATTCAAATTCAGTTCCAAGAGAAATAGAAGTTACTAATAAACTGGGCCCTTGTCCAGTCTGGATTGCTAAATCAAGCTACTGTAGAGAAGAGAGTCTGGCTTCCTTATACACTGCATTTTCACCAGTATATGGATTACAATGCTTGAATTTTCTTGTTTACAATTAATTTTTCAAGCTTAGGAAACAATCTGAATAGTAAATGAGAAAATATTGTAGTTATCATTTGGAAGGAAAACTGGCCATTACAATAGGCTGCCAGGTTTTCTAGGGACAAGAGCTGGCTTGGATTCACTTCCTGTGGCAACAATGTTCATGGCTATGAATCCATACATTTAACATTTACATGTTCATGTCCGTAAAAACATATAGCAAACCGTGTACAAAATCCATACAATAGACTGTTTACATGCTCATGGCCATAAACACATATAATGAATTGCTCACAGAAGTTCAGGTTCAGAACTGACTCCTAAGGACCACAACACACACGCCTATGGAGCTCTTACTCTTTAATTCTGAAACAAAGAGCAATCACCACACCAAACTTTACCAAGGGGAGCTCCGTGCAACATTATTTCCCAAAACTATTCTTAATAAGAGCAGGCGACTCAAGTAGCCCAAATTTAGAGCACTACTGGGGAGCTGCAATCACATTAGGTCACCACTGAAGGAGGCCTAAGAACAAGAAAACGGCTTTAAAAAGTCTGATTATTTTTCTAATTTATATGAGCACTGAATCCTTCTGTGTATTTTTATTGAAATTCTGTGTAAGTCATCTTTTATAGAAAACCCCTTATCTCATATGAAGAAGCCCAAGTCCAGTTAGGTCAGGTGACAGGTGAAGAGTTACGTGATTAGTTGGTAGGTAACTGACAACCCTCACCTTTCAAGAGTCTCCAGGACATTTTTCAGTCCCATGTTCTCGTCCCTAGAACACATAATTGAATAATCTAGTCCCAAACTCTTGTGTTAAAGATAACAGATGTCCTCACAGAAATGAAGCAGTTGCCTCGTTTGGACACATGAACACATGTCTACAGGGAAAAGCAGTACCCAGCTCTGGATTTCAACACTAGCCTCCTGCCCACAGCACCACTCCAATTTCTGCAAACCAACACTGTTGCCTCTTATGTAAGAAGTCATGGACCAAGAGGGAATTTAACTGTCAAGGATCCATTAAAATGTTTATTAAACCACTTTTGTGTCAATAGGTATTTTTGAATCAATTAAGTACGATTACTTTTACTTACAAATGTCATCCACTGTGACAGGGAATCAGTGTTTCAAGCTGTTGAATAGGTCATCATCCCTGTCTTGTTGGATGACACCTGTAAATAAAATAAATCTATTTTTGAGTGAGATTTCTAAGTCAACTCTATTTAAGATGCATGCAGTTTAAGCAAAGAGTAATGTCCTTAATGATGTACTACTGGAGAGAGAGAATCCCCAGTGCTAACTACTTGCTATAGTTTTTACTGGCCCCTTAACACAACAGTCCTGGGAGTTTAACATAGAGTGTTGTCAGAACCCAATCAGAAGAGTGGGAGTCTTATAGGTGGTATTTATTTCAGTCTCCTGACTCTGTGATAATCATTTCTACTTTATACTAGGGACAAGATAGGCCCTATCAAGTTAAATAAAGATTCTAATGCTAAATAAAATACATTAAGTGTCATTATTTCACCTCCCTAGGATTGAAAAGTAATATATACATTAGCTAAGATCACCATTAGGCTGATAAACTTTCAAAGACAAGTTATTTCAAGAATGTAAATTCACATCTACGTAAACTGCTATAATGCCATTATTAGATATAGAAAGTGCAGTTGTTCCTGGAAATATCACAGGTAGAAAATAAAAAGTGAAAAAAAATGGGAATGAGACAGAAAAGAACACTATTCAATATAGCACACATTTATGATTTTAAACTTTGGCAACTTCCAAACAAGATTTGCATCTCTTAGCAAATATAAATATAAGAAAGACCATATTTAAAGCAAAATTTCAAGGGCCAATGATTTAAAATGTTGGTTTCTTTAAAATGTTGGTTTCTCTGTAGTTACTGAACACCAATTGAGCTAAGATCTGTCAGAAACCAAAATTAGGGCTGGCCAATGAGCACTAAATTCCCATCTCCTACCCATCCACAGCAAACTAATCTTATGCTGCTTTATGCTGAGGTCACAGACAGAGACCACACTGCAAGTTTATTACCAGCCAAGCACTGCTGGAGTGTTTACACACTCTATCCCACAACCCTACGACTTGGCTCTTGTCACAAATTTACAAATAAGGCAAGACACAGAGTGACTAGCTCACAGAAGCTGGGCTCTAAACCCCTCTACCCCTCTGCACACCCTTAGCCCCCAGAGACTCCTGCAGACACCAAATGAAGTAACATGCTGCAACCTAGACAGAGAATGATCGTTTAACGCAGACCCACGTAACGTGCAACAACAGGACATTCTCTCTGCAATAAAGGGTGAGGGAGATGGCAACAAGGGTAGACAATCTCAACACCAGAGGACTAAGACTTTTCATGCTATTCTGAACTACATCATGACTAAAACATGACAGCTGAAAGTTTAAACTGTATTTTACAATTAAAGAAAGTAAATCCTTCTAAATACTAAGGGATAAATCCTCCCACTCAAGGCTGGCTGATTCTCATAACAGTATAATAGTTATCAACAGACAGAATTAAATCATGTATATTAAAATAAAGAACATTGTTAAAAACAGAACTATTTATAAACTACCTCTAAAGAAAACAAAAAGTTCCGATGTGACCCCTCAGTTCCTTATATGATGGTAGCCGTCTTTCCTAGTCACAAGCTGTGCTTCTGACCAAAGCCCCTTAACTTTTTGTTACTGGACCATTTTTCAACATATTTTTAAAGCTGAAGATGAATTGTTTTAAAGGGACACATTCAGGAGCAAATCTATACCTGGCATATTTTAATCAAACAAGTAAGAGATATGCAAAGCTCATCCCCACAGACCCAGACACTAAGAACATCGTACTTCCTTCTGAAAGCGCTGTGAGAACCAGAGACTTCCAGGCAGAGTGGTGCTCTGCCGAGGACCCCCCAGACAAAGACAGTGTGGTTCATGATAGCTTACCCTTTTCTCTGACACCCCATCCTGGCCTGCAGCCTCTTTCTCATCATGTGTTTCTTTCAGGACTGCCATGTGCTGTTTGTATGCTGGCTCTCTGTTTAAGGTTGTGTATCCTATGTGCTCATAAATTGGATTTATCGTCATCTTGGCAATGTATTCTGCTGCCTTGGTTTCAATATAGAGAGTAATCAAGCCATCAGTCACCAGATCGTGGATGGACTCAAAGCGTTTCTCCCCAACAAAGTGCTTTCCATCGTAGTACAGCCTGAAGTTTCTGGTTTGACTTCCAAATCTGCCTCAATGAAATGGGAAAGATGCTTTTAGGAAAAGAGAACAAGTAAATTCTTTCTAAAGAAGAAACAAATAAAAAACACCCCCAAGCTGAAATCCATTGCTTTTGCTTGTATATTACTGTTTAGATCAGCTGTGACTAATGTCTATTAGTCACTTAGAATACCCAAAATTCAACTGCTAAACCCAAACAACGGACTTGAAATAACTAGGGTTTTTAGCATGGTGATCCTAGAAAGCATTTTTACTTACTTAAGCCAATTCGTTACTCTTATAATAAAGCAGGGAAAATAAATTTTATAACCTAAGAAGGCACATTCAATGTGCAATTGGTCAACTATAATATACAAAATTTCTTCAAGTTGAATAATGCAAATATTCAATGTGCTTCAAGGTTAGTATTCAATGTCTTTCAACAGGGAAGTCCTCTTGACTGCTCATCCAGTGGGATGCCAGCAGTCATGACACTTATGCTGCCTCCAGAACTGAGCCAAGCAGCAGAACACACAGAAACACACTTGGGCATTTCTGGCCAGAGGTCAAAGACTTGTTCTTCCCTTTAAACTCATCTGCTGGTTAGGCACAGGCAAGAAATGCTTGTAAAATACAGTACATGGAAGTCACATACCATCAGACTACAGAAATCTGTTGTCTGTTTGGATGACACGCTTTAGAAGCTGGAGACGGGTGGGTTCCCATCACAGTAAATTCAGTATTTTGCTTCCTGCAGGAAACCTCAGAACTGGCTCCAGTTGGCACAACTGACACCAGTGTCCTTGCCAGGAGGTACAGGCAACTCAACAGAAGCCAACGCCAGAGTGGGAAGAGCTGCCAGTCTCAGAATCAACACCAATAAAACTAAGCAAATCAGAAAGGATCTTCTTCATCTGGTTCTAAACGCGCACACACATCAGAAATGAATTTTAAAACTGAAGTATTTTTTGCTCCACACGAAGCTGCAAACTCAGTATGCAACAAAATTCTGGCACAGACAGTATTTCAAATGTGTAGGAGCCAGACATTTTATTTTATTTTGTGACATGGTCTCACTGTATAGGTGTGGCTGGCCTTGAACTCACTATGTAGACCCCGCTGGCCTTGAACTCACAGAGATCTGCCTGTCTCTACTTCCTGAATGCTGGGATTAAAGGCGAGCAGTACCACATCTTGCTAGGAATTAGACACTTTTAAATAATCGGTCTAGAATGTTGTTGGTTTTTTGCAATTTAGACTTTAATAATACTTAATCCAGAACCCAACCTAATGTCAGTGTTGACCTTTAACATCTAACTACCCACCTTTTGTTCCTTCAAAAACAATCAAGTTTTTAGTTCTACTCAAGTACATGAGCCATGTAACTAAACTTCCTTCTAAACTTAAACATTTCTCCCAAGCAAATTTTCATTCTGTAATTCTATATGTCTCAAAAGCTAGAAAGATAAAATGTCTATGCCAAAATTAAAGTTTTTCAGTCTAATATACTTCTATGACTTCCCTTTTCTAATATGTATTTAAACACACACACACACACACACACAAAGAGAGAGAGAGACAGAGACAGAGACAGAGATTAAAAGCTGTCTAAGCTCCTTTCCACGGTGGTTATGGCCATCAGAATAAGGACAGTCTGGGCAGTTGTGTGTGTCACCGGGCACACAAGTGTCTTCTGAAGGCTGAGCAGTACAGGGAGCCGAGGGTGAGGGAAGGCAGGTAGTGGAACTGGTCCCCAATGGGTTAGGCATGGTTTGGCTGGAAGAGAGAAGTCTAGGTTTGGACTTCTGCTTTACTCTTTAACTTCAAAAGGTCCCCTCCATGATTCCAGCTCCTTATCAGCTTGTCAGCCTTGAGGGAGCTATGAGATTACTGAAGGAGCACATGGTCATAATGTACTTGATTAAACTTAGTCTCAAAGGACATGGAAGCAAATGTCCATATTGGAAATTTGATTAGCATTTTCTTTAGAAAAACGACATTTACTAACAGAATGGCAGGTTTTCCTCGTCTGCCAAACCAACCCTCTTTACTTAGGGAGTGACATAGGGAACAGGCTAACAGTGCGGGCTATCAGAGACCGCTCTATTACTTTGTTGTTTTGTGCTCTGCTGTGGGATCTGTGGGATCAGAAGTAGAGGTCAAGCAGAATATCCTGGAGAATGGAGGGGAATGGCTGTAACAAAAAAAGCAAAAGAGGAAGACATCAGATTGAGGATGAGGGGGACCCCTCCTTGTAACAGTGTTCTGCTGGTATGCTGGTATTCCTTTATTCAACAAATACTCAAGAAAATACTCAGACATTTTCAACACTAGGAAGTTCATGATGTCCTGTTCACATAGCAACCACAATGGGAAATGATAATCATAGAAACAGACCAAAGAAAGATATGAAATGCTGAATTTCAAAAACCTCAAGTTAAGACTGTTTAAAATCTTTTTTTTTTTTTAATCTATTTATGTGTGTGAACGAATACATGCCCAAGCACACAGAGGTCAAAGAACAATTTCTAGGAAATGGTTCTTTCCTTTTACCATTTGAGTTAGAGACTGAACTCCGAACATCAGGCTTGGTAGAAGCACCATTACCAGCTCAGTCATTTGTGACTGCTATCTCTCCATTTCTTCAGGACAATTCACTTCTCCTGCTTTCTGAAATAATCATCTGCCTCTGCCTGCCCAAGGCTTAGTGAACATGCCTGGACTGGAGCAGTCCCAGCTCTACCGAGACAGAGCTGAAGAGGATGAAATTCATGTTCTCCAAAGTGGTGCTGGAGTTAACAAGCAGGAAAGACTGAGGACAATCTGCTCTGCGCTGTCATTGTGGTATGGAATTACCATTTCCTACAAAGACTATCCTCTCCAGCTAGCTTTTCCTCTTTAAAGAACTATATAATACTGTGCCCAGTTGCATTCAGATGTATTTCAAAATTTGCAACTCTACCATTTAGCTTTAAAAATATGAACATAACACTCTTTTCCAGCTTTTGTTTCCTTGTGGGTGAATCATATTCCTAAAAAAATTCAGTCTAGATACATAAAATGATGAAAATATGTATAAAATGTTGCTTATTGTAAAACCAAAAATTAACTTTGATTTGAGGCCAAAGTTATTTTGAAGTGTCTGTTCAAAGGACTAGAAGCAAAGAGATGTCTCCTGTTTACAAATAGGAAATAAAGCATAACTATGACTATGTCCACTAATACTGAGGCATCGAGGAGTTTCTAGCAACAAACACACGAAAATGTTTACATCATAAACACAATTTGTATTATTTACCAAAGTATCCAACTCAATGGTGGAACACTAGAAACATCTCAGAAGCACGCACAGTCATAAACAAGCCTTCGGTAGACAGGTGGGAACAGGAGTAAGTAATGAGACACTTTATGATCTAAACACCCCCTTTAAAACATTAGGCTATGACTTTTGCCTATCTTGCTACATAATTTTGATAATAAAATGCGGGACATTACTAAAGTGTGTAAATTTAGGACTATATTCTCCTCCTATATGCCTAACTAAATTTCCAAAGATGGCACCAGACAGCTCTAGAAGGTGGATTAGGTGACAACCTACACAAGACTCAGCTAAGTACCCACTGCACTCCTCACCCTGCCCCTGGTAGACCTAAGTTCTGCTCACTAGAGAGGAAGAGACAGATTGGCGGAGCACAGGCAGAAAGTAGAGGTGCCATCCTGAACACAAGGAACTGAGAGCACCACTTTACTGGTCCTTAGGAAGCTCCTCTCCTGATAAGAGACCTGAAGACTTCTCTGGGGAATCTCATTAACTCTACAATACAGAGCAGCATCCTGTAACTGTCAGGCTCCCCCGAGCGCTCAGAACTACATCTGAGCCTAACTGCCAAATACACTTAAATATGGTAATCAGCCAGCAACCACCAGGTATCTAAGAAAAACCTTCACAAAGGACCAAGATAAACAGACAGAATCAGGTCAAGTTGGAGGAAACAAATCATTCACAGGCAAAAAATATTATTCTTAAAGTATCTATATGCTAAACTATAGGATCTCTCTTATTTCCATCCTTAAATAGAAGTTAGCCAAAAAAAAAAAAAAAGAAAAAAAAAAAAAAGAAAAATCAGAATGCCACAAAGAAGACACAAAGAGTCAAGGTAGAAATCAAAGAGATAATCCAAGAAAATAATCACAAAAGAAAGACAGAAATGCACATAATTTGCAAAAACAGGCCCACAGTGTGTGGGTAAACGTAATAAGGCACTGAAAAATAGAGCAGTAACTGTAAATGAAGCCCTCAAACTGGCAATGTAATGTCTGACATCACTAGGCACAGCAAGGATGCAGAGCTGCTACAGTGCCAGTGTCTGCGGCACTGTTTAACAGAGATTTATTTGGTAAGGCTGAACACCAGCACACATATATACCCCAGGGCACTGAAGGCCAGTCCTAGGAGCTAGATATACAGTTATATACCCATCTTAAAGGAATATAATACCTAGAAATATTGCATTATAATTCATATATAATGTAGGCTATTCTATAAATAAACATGTAATTTTTATATTATAGTTTATAAATAAACATATATATATATGACTAATGTCACCATAGGCCAATATATCTACATGTAGGTATAGATATATAATTTTTTGAGATGGGATCTTTCTACTATATAGCTCTGGCTATCCAGGAACTAGCTATGTAGACCAGGCTGGCCATGAACTCATAGAGATCCACCTGTCTCTGTCTCCTGAGTGCTGAGATCAAAGGCATGGCCACTACTTCCAGCCACTCTAGGCTATTTTTTTTTGGGCGGGGCAGAGTTTCAAGACAGGGTTTCTCTGTGTATAGCCTTGGCTATCCTGGAACTCACTCTGTAGACCAGGATGGCCTCAAACTCACATGGATCCGCCTACCTCTGTCTCCAGAGTGCTGGGATCAAACGTGTGTGCCACCACTGCCCGGCTCACCATAGGCTATTTTTACATTTAAGTACTTCCCCTAACTTCACATAAAAACACATATATCAACAATCTTCAAAAAGTAAAACCACATAAATTCCCAGTAAAATAGAAAAACAAAGCTGGGATGGTAAATTCCATGGGTTTGTACAGTTCTCCCATATCCTCTCTCCTTCCTGAGAGTTAATGGCACACTACTGCTTCTAAAGAAAAGGTCAAACACTTAAGCAGGCTGCCAGGCAGAGAGTGTGGATGTCGGTTCTGCTTACTTTAAAGCACCAGGCGCTAACACAATACCTGGCCCTTATGATGTCCAAGCAAATGACTGAATGGGCCTGATATGGTGGCAAACGGTAATCACAGCACTAATCCAGCCTGGGTTTAGAATAAGACCCTATTTCAAAACAGAAGGAGTGGGAAACTAATAGGGGAATTTGTAGGGAAGAGGGGTTTCAGTGTGACACAGGGAGATGAGAGAATGAAACGGGGCTGAAAAATCACCCTATTTCACTGTATCCATGTACGAATCGGTCATAATGAAATCTACTATTGGGTGTAACTAATATACTCTATTACAAAGAATTTCTAAACGGTTCCATTAATACTTTCTCCTGAATTGGATGGCAACATATAACAATTACATTTATTTTAAAAAACTCATTGGTGTTACATAGAACTAGCAAAATACAATGAGATTCCTATAGGCTTATTAGTACCATGCCACACTGTCATTACAGATCCCCAATGATCTCAATGTGAGAAATATGACAGGAAGTTTCTTCCTATATTGACAACTGGAAGTTCAAAGATGCTCTTTCTACTCTAGGGAGTCAAGGAGAATTTTGTTATCATTTTTTACTTATCACTTATGCAGAGAACCGATACTTAATATTTTGCTCAGAACTATATGTATTTATATATTTTATTTACAAAAAAACATTATATCCAGATATAAACCTTTTAGAAACCACAATATGCCCAGAAATGCTTACTGAGTCTATAGAATTAATAACAGATTTCACTTATTTAAGAACTGATGATCAGTTCCACTAATGGTTTAAAATGAATTTGCATTACAGAATAAAAAATTCACTCTACAACACAGATTTAAGAAAGCAGAGTTGCCGGGCGGTGGTGGCGCATGCCTTTAATCCCAGCACTCGGGAGGCAGAGGCAGGCGGATCTCTGTGAGTTCAAGGCCAGCCTGGGCTACAGAGCGAGATCCAGGAAAGGCGCAAAGCTACACAGAGAAACCCTGTCTCGAAAAAACCAAAAAAAAAAAAAAAAAAAAAAGCAGAGTTATCCACATGAATGTCTTTGGAGAGTTCTTTTATACCCTTATGTAAGTATGCGTGCACAAACATAAGCAAGCCTACATATTTACAGTCTCTCAGATTCTAATTCCTTTATACAGTGCAGTGCTATTGTGAAATAATTCCTGTATAAATTATATACTCTAAGTATTACCTATGGTCTACAATTTAAGATTTTTCTTGATGATCCAGGTTCATAATGGATTATTGTGGTGAGTGAAAACAGAAACTTCCCAGAGGCTACTGTAAAGCATTGGTTTGCTGTGATGGTGAGTGCTATCAACTTGACAAGATCTAGGAATCACCTAAGGATGGACCTCTGAGCATGCCTGGGGGGATTATCTTGACTGTGTTCATTGCGGGGGAGGGGAAGAGCCATCCATTATGGGTGGTGACATTCCCTGTGGGATCCCAGACTGGGTAGTGAAGAAGGGGAGCTGAGCAGCAGTGTGCCTCCATCTCCATCTCCATACCTGGTTGTGGATACACTGTGAATGCCTGCTTCAAGCTCCTGCTGCCTTGACTTCCCTGTCATGATGGGCCTTTTCTCCCTTCAGCTGCTCTTGTCGGGTATTTTTTCACAGCCCCAAAAAAATTAACTAAGACAGCTGCCTTTCTCCTCTGTACCCAAGCTACTGAACACTTAGTTCTTGGATCTTACACTTCCAAAATCCTCTTTATAGGTTATCAGTTGTGTTTTTCTCATAACCTGTTATTTTTTTATTCATCTATTTATTTTACATCCCTGCCACAGCCTCCCCACATCCTCTCCTCCCATTTCTATTCCCCAATTCCCTCCTTTTCTGTCTCCATCCAGGAAAGGGTTGGTCTCCCATGAGTATCAACAAAACATGGCATATCAAGTTGCAGTAAGACTAAGCACCTCCCCATGTATTAAGGCTGGGCAAGGTGACCCAGTATGAAGAATAGAATCCCAAGAGCCAGTAAAAGAGTCAGGACAGCCCCTGCTCCCACTGTTAGGAGTCCTACAAGAGGACCAAGCTACACAACCATAACATATATGCAGAGTGTCTAGGTCAGCCCCATGCAGGCTTCCTGGTCGTCAGTTCAGCCTACTAGCCCAGGTTAGTTGATTGTGTGAATCTTTCCATGGTGTTCTTGACCTTTCTGGCTCCTATACTCCTTCCTCCTCCTCCTCCTCTGCAGGATCCCTGGACTCCACCCAATGTTTGGCTGTGGGCCTCTGCATCTGTTTCCATCAGTTGCTGGATGGTGCCTCTCTGACTACAATGGAACCAATAACCTGCTATTTTTAAATATACTAAAATGTAGAAAAAAAAACAAAAATTGTTTTAATGTTTTAAGACTATATTAAGTAGACTCTACTAGGACTTACTGGGTATTCCTTTGCAGGAACAAATGGATTCTTTGTTTTATTTAGCCAACAATAGCCATTTCTCATTTACTTCCGGTTTTTAGGCCTTGTTCTGGAACTTGATTTGCTTTGTTATATACCTTTAAGTTCAGTCCCAAACATCTACTAATGGTCAACAGATTGTTACATTTTCCTCACTAAAGCCGGGCGGTGGTGGCGCACACCTTTAATCCCAGCAGTCGGGAGGCAGAGCCAGGCGGATCTCTGTGAGTTCGAGGCCAGCCTGGACTGCCAAGTGAGTTCCAGGAAAGGCGCAAAGTTACACAGAGAAACCCTGTCTCGAATAACCAAAAAAAAAAAAACCAAAACAAAACATTTTCCTCACTAAATGCCTATTATTAATGCATTACTTACATACAGCATCCCATATTTATCAATGAGTTTTCATTATAGGTAAGATGCAGAAACATCCCAAACAGCTCCCAAAATTTCTGCATGCTCTTGCCCAGCTTCTCTGACTGTTCTCTACCCTGCTGAACCACTTCACTGTTTGCTGCCGTTACACTTTTCACTTTACATAGACATAATCAGGGGCCAGCAGGATGGCTCAGACGGGAAAAGTGCTTGCACATAAACCTAGCAACCTGAATTCAATCCCTAGAATCCACATAACAAGCCAAATACGGGAGTTCCTATCTGTTATCTCAGCACTCCTACAGAGACATGGGAGGCAGCAAGAGGAGACTCCCTAGAAGCTCTCGGGCCAGCTAGCTTAGAGTACACAGAGTGGCAGGAGCAATACAACAGACCATGCTTCGTTCAACAAGGCCGAAGGAGAGCACACCTCTGACAGCTGTCCTCTGACAGCCACATGCAAGTTCACATACACATACAGAAAACAAAATAAAAACAACAATGAATTAATGAAACCATAGAAATATACATTCGTCTTTGGATGCCCAAGGGTTTAACATAAAGATCTCTGTGAGTTCGAGGCCAGCCTGGGCTACCAAGTGAGTTCCAGGAAACGCACAAAGCTACACAGAGAAACCCTGTCTCGAAAAACCAAAAAAAAAAAAAAAAAAAAAAAAAAGATTCACTTTAAACTGACAGGTATTGTACTCATGAAATTTCAAGTGTGCCCAGACCGGGACTTCCAGGTGTGATGGCAATAAGCTGTACTTGCATTTGCAACTTCGCGTTTCTGTCTCTAGTGGAGTCTACATTCAGCATCTCCAATTTGAAATCAGTAATCTGAACAGTCAAAAACTTCATTTTCTGAGTACTAGCATGATGTGACAGTGGAAAATACTACATGTGACCTCACATGACACCGACAAGGTAAAAGAGCACTAAAAATACTGTATAAAATTATCTTCAGGTCATGTGTACAGTGTATACACAATATAAAAGAATTTTGTGTTTAGAATTGGGACATCCCCAAGATTTCAATGTATATAGGCAAATATTTAAGAATCCATGATATTTCTATTGTAACTATGACTTTCAATTGTTGATTCTTAATATCTGAAAGGCAGAGGGCTTAAACTATAATTTACATATCTGTTTGTTTCAATAATAACAATAATTTTCAGTGATATGCTAGGATACATGTACATTGCACCATATAATCTTTCTAACTCTGCGAGGTATTACTATTACATTCTCATTTATAACAAAGGAAGCTAAGCATTAAGGAGATTAAGTAACCTGTCCAAAGTCATACAGAGAACTTAAGAATCAAGGTTTGAACTCAGGACTGTGTGATTAAGAGTCATGTTCTGAGTCACTGACCACCTAGATTTCCAAATGTAACCTTGCACACTGGGTACCATTCCTAAAAAGTCACAGCACTTGAGTCAGGAGATTTGTAAGGGAAACTAAGATCCCAGCAGGAAACAGCTTTGGGAATTTCTGGCAAAAATTCTGAAGTCTTAGCAGGAACGGCCAATCTGTAGAGTTTGCAAATGATCACAATGAGAGCAGAAGCGGAGGCAAAGGCTAACACGAGTACCTAAAACCACAACAAATGAGGCAGGACAGACACACAGACTGTGAGAACCACAGACGACAGCAAGAGACAGCAGGAGACACTCACAGGGAGCCAGCTGTTCTACTAGAGTCAAGGATTACAGGGCACACAGGAGGAGAGTTAAGTCGAAGGAAATCGTATATTTAATGGGCTAAGGGTACTCTATCAATATATCAACATCTATCTGGGGTCTTCAGAAAGCCATTTAAAGGCTTTAATACTCCAAGCCAAGGCCAGATGAGCTACAGTCAAAGGGAAAGAAAGCTTTTCAATTCCTCTGCAACAAGCACTGCTCCACGCTGGCACAGCTCAGCAATGCCTGTGGCTTCTGGGTGGGTGGGAAGAGAAGAAGGAAAATGCATTCATTTGGGCTTTTCCAGAGCTTCCTGAGAGTTTCGTTTTTCTCTTGCCTGACTCAGAATGCTAATGGAGCCAGCATTGTTTGGAAGTGTGGGGGGCCAGTGAAGCCAAAGAGAGCAAGGACAAGCTTGATGCAGCAAAAGAGGTCGTCTTGCAGTGCCACCCAGTCCAGTGCAGCTCAATGTGAGTGGGCAAGGTTGCTCAAAATCATGGCTTCTCCCTTAGCAAGTAGAAGGGCAAGTGCCGCAAGTGTATATGTGACATTCTGCTACTCAGAGATGTACAAAGGACTTGTGTGCCGACTCGTTCCCAGAACTGGCATATAGCTGCATAATGTTCTAGGACCCCCACGGAGACCAAATGCTGCAGGTCCCTTCAATAAAATGGCATAGTAGTCTCATAAAACATATCATATCCTCCATATACTTTAAATATCTCCAGCTACTGAAACATCTAATAAAATGTGAACTTTGCAAACATCATATACTGTACTTGTCTGGGCATAATGACAAGAAAAACATCTCTAGGTGTACAGTACCAATGCAATACTAGAGGAAGGATACTTTAGTCCAGAACCCATGGCTATACAGGTCAGCTGTACTAGATGACCGGAAACTGATGAGAATGAAGGATGGGGTGTGCCATCTGGTTGCAATGTACCTCAGAACCTGGTACAAGACATATAAAACACCAGCGGAGGGAAAATTTCTCCAATTCAAAGATTATATTCACAAACCCTGAAAAAAAAAGCCAATCTAACCCCCTACACTTCAGAGCCTCTCAGAATGTCTAGAAAAGCTGACTGATAAAGCTCTCCGTATGCAACCAGCCTACAGAGAATGAGAGAAATAGCTGTTCTGAAAATACACATGGAGGTGGGGGAGACAGCAGACCCGCCCCAAACAAGAACAAAAGCCAAGAAACCCAAATACATAAAAACACAGCTACAGAAGCACAGCCCAATCAATGAACAAACCTGGGTCTTAGCCCAAAACAACAGATACTCATGAATCACCCGAGAAAGAATTTCAACAAATATTAAAACAACGGAGGAAAGATCAGGTGGTAGGTAGCAGAGGCTAGGAGAGGAGAAAACAGTCGTTCAATGGGTACCTAGTTCCAGTTGCATAGATGAAAAGTTCCAGAGCTCTGCTATGCAGCAATGAACATTAGTTAACAATCATAATTGTATTTCAATTATTAAGAGATTAAAAATAGATTGTATAAGAGTAGTTCAGAAAACCTGGGTACAGATTAAGAAAAATAAAAGACAATCATTAAGACAAATTAAAATCCTCCCTTTCCTGGGTGTATCTAACCACATCTCTTGATGTGAGAGGAGAGAAGTTTTTATTCTTAACTCACACACTAAACATGTAGCTACTGGGATAATTCCTCCTCTCTACAGCAAAACTTCAGAGGTTTGTGAAATCTGAGCAACTCCACTTTAAGTTCAGATATATGGACAAGGACAAGGACACACACACAGTTCACGTGCTGAATTCTAAAACACATTTGCCACAAGCCTTTGTGGCAACCTGTACAAACATTTTAAAAGCTATAGCACTAATAACACAGCTTATATTTTAAAGTTAATTATGCTAGCCTTTTATCACTATCAACTGTGACACTTCAGGACTACTAAATTCTATCGTCATGTGCGCCACCCCTATTCTAATATCCAGAAAATTCCTTTATAACAATTTGTAATCTTAAGTAAAAGAAGCTGAAAATATTCTTGAGAAATAATTCTGCACAGCATTATTTTCCATTTATTCCAAATAGCACAGGAAGCTTTGTAGGAACTGAAATGAAACCATAGCAACCAACTGAACCTATTGTGAGCGATCAGATCAAAAGAACACATAGTACACACCATGTCAACGCCTACTAGCAGCATAATCTTTCTCCAGTTCCTTTGGATCCTTTTTCTAGACATGAAAAAAGCCTCCAACCAGTGCTCAGTACCAGTAAAATCTAAAATCCCCTTTACAAACAGCTACTGTGATTCTCTGGGAATTCTGATTCAATTAATTCGAAAACTCAGACTAATATTCCAAAATTCAATTATTTTTATTTCAGTCTATTTTATTATTTCATAACACAATAAGAATGGATTCCTCCTACTAAATCTTTAGAAATATGAAGATGAATTAACATCATAGGAATTCCTTGCTTAATAACATTTTATCAGCACTTAAGGCTAAAGCCACAATAAATTACATCTTATTGTCTAGTCTCTCACCAGTCATCAACCAGCTTACCAAAAGCTAAGCTCACAGAATGGGGCTGAACATGTTTGTAAACTACCAAGTACCTGCAAAAATGAAGTAAACGAGGCAACGATGGCCTTTGCTGGGCACAAGCTGCTTGCTGCACAACTACATAGCCAGGTAGACAAGAGTGCAGACTCAGGCAAAGACGAAGATCATCTTTGTTGGCAGACGGACCTGCCTCAAACAATTCTCAATGAGAACACAGCTTACATACGGGACATAAAATAGGCATGACCAACTTCTGGGAGACCAGACAAATAACTGAATATCACTGTCTCTACAAGGTGAACTAGAAATATATCAGAGAAGTGCCTGATTTACTGTCATAGATGCTTTTCTCTTGGTTGAAAAATCTTTCCCACATCTACCTGCCACTTTCAATACCATAAAGATATAATAGATGACATGGAAGCAAATATTCTTATTTTAATATAGAACCATTATTTTCCTTTGACTAGTTAATCAAATTTACAATGCATATTCTTGAGGCTAGTATTTAAACCCAAGTCCTTGCTCATGCTAAGCCCAAGCTTACCACAAACTTACACAAACCTAGCACCAAATTATTCTTGTACAAATGATCATAAAGTGATCTGACAGTGAAATTTTAGTTTAAATCATTAAATTCTGAACACACTTAATTTGGCTTTCTCTTCTGGGAGAAGTAAATTTTTAGCCCTGGAGATTTAGTTGGTATAATTACTATCTTTAAAAGCATTAAACAATAGTCTCTCTGCTTTATAAAGATGATAATGTGTCACTAATTTTAAAATATTAATTTTTTAAAAGCCCCGATTTTTTTTTTATAAACTAAGTTTACTCATGTGCCACATCCCCTTGTACATATAGATTATGTGTTCAGTATTAGTCAAGCTGTTGTTGTAAAAAGCTGTATTTCTGTTTCTTAGTTTTTTGTTCTACAACAGTTAGGACTTAGTTTTCTCATCTATTAAATGCAAAAGAAACAAAACAAAACAAAACAAAAAAACCCAAACCACTAGGATGTACTGTATGGACTTACTTTATAGATAAAACTGAATTTTCCAACTGGTTGTCATGAACAGAGGTGACTAGCTACAAGGTATTAAACCCATGCAGCCTTCAAGGAAGCCAAGATGGATTTATTGGAGTCCTTGGGTCAGGCTATACATATGGCCATGTCAGCCTTGTGCATTTATCTCCAAGGTGCCATCCAAGAGCATTCTTTCTATGGCTGCCACAATACAAAATAGAGTGAGAAACACCAAGAGTTACATCACATCAAATATTCACTATAATGCCTACAACAGTATTTGGAGAATAGTTATATTTATAAAATGATTACATTTGTTGGTACAATGTCTGGATTTGCCAAGTTTGTAGGGTTTTGTTTTTTAAAAAAAGGAATCACGTTACCAACATATTCTGGGGCTTAAAGAGAATTTAGACTTCCTACTTCACTTCCAAGCAGATACACAGGTCTGATTCTAGCTCTCCCTGGCAAAGTAACAACTTAAGAGAATCATCATCACTGAACCCAGTTTCTGTCAGTTGGTTTTGAAGTGTACCTGGGGGCTGGCGGAGATGGCTCAGCAGACTGGAGCACATTCTGGAGAAGTGGAGTTCAGTTCTCAGCACCCACTGCAGATGGCTCACAAAATTCTGTCTAGC
This sequence comes from Peromyscus eremicus, assembly GCF_949786415.1. Taxonomy (NCBI): domain Eukaryota; kingdom Metazoa; phylum Chordata; class Mammalia; order Rodentia; family Cricetidae; genus Peromyscus; species Peromyscus eremicus. The sequence continues at coordinate 51,877,126 of NC_081419.1, forward strand.
TTCCATTTTAAATCTATTGCTTATACATGTTTAAGAGAAGTGAAATTTGAAGACAGACTACCAGTGACAATAATAAAAATGTGAAAAATGAAGTGCCATTTCAGAGTACAATACAAATCAAAACTAGACAAGATCCCACTCCCCACACTCTCCCCACACTCAAAGACACAGCGGAGCACGGACAGGGAAAAGCTGGACTCCTCCTCCTTCTGTGCTGCAGAACTGTAATAGCATGGTCACCTTGGAAAAGAAGTCGGCAGGCCTTCAGAACTTGTTTGTTGTTTTTGCTTTGTTTTGCTGTTGTGAGGGAATGAACCTAAAGTCTCCTGTCTGCTGAGCACACATTTTAATCACTGAAGCATATGCCCAAGACCCTTAAATTGTCTTTAAGTTATAATGTGACCCAATCATTTAATTCCTAAGAATATATCAAAATACAAACCCAGATTTCTTCATAAAAGTTATATATACCATTATTCACGAATGTTGTATTTATAGCAACATTAATCACAGAAGCAAAAAAGTGGGAACAATACAAATGTCTTTTAACTGGTAAATGAACAAAAAGAAAGTTTTCTCATATGCTGGAATATTTTTTGATAATAGTCAATAATAAAAAGAATAAAATCTGATACATGCCATGACACAGATAAACCATGAAAACATCATGCTAGGGGAAATAAATCAACTATTAAATGTCACATATTATTTGATTTTGTTTATATGAAATGTTCAGGATGCATAAATCTATGGAGACAAAAGCAGATTACTAGTTGCCTAGGGCTGAGAAAGCTGGGAAGACATGACAAGTTAAAATGGTTGAAATCAGGCTGTACAACTTTGTGAGTCTAATAATTATTCCACTGTACACTGTGAATGGGTGAACTGGTATACTGAGTATGTCCCTGGACATGCATATGCCTGGAGAGTTAGAAAGATCTTGCAATGATTAGTCCCCAGAGCCATGCCTGGCTGCCAAGGGGAGATGCTTCAGAACACCCAGGATAAGCTGAGACCTTTTTGGTTGGGAAGGGAGGTTGGTGAGAGCAACAAAAGCTCCTGGCTCATTTTAGTTTCCTATCCACTTGACACGGGAGCAAGTCATCGTTTGGTGGCTGATCAAAACAAGGGTCTGAGAAGAAGTGAAGGGGCAGGAGTAGTGAGGCCTTCAGATGACCTCAGCAAACAGAAAACCTCTGGCTCGGTAGCTCTCTCCTCCTTTGTCTCCCCTGCTCCAAGCCCTTAATACTAATTTGCCAGCTGAGAATGGTAACTAATGCCAAGGATCTTAACAGCCAGACTGTCTATTCACAGTTTTCTCTCCCTGTGAACCAACTGCATGGGAAGCAACAGCAGAGGATTGCTTGGCAGCATGGAGGCAAGAGAAAAGCTGAACCAAACTGCTAGGTGAAGTGTCTCCCCAGGTATACTCTACTACGACCCTGTGACAGAGTCCCATCAACCCTCACAGGCAGGCCACACGGCAGCTCCCACCACCTCCATGCTGTGGTTACCACTGCCACACTGGACAATGCTCCTCTTACACAGGCCCTGCATGTTCTCAAACACTGCCTTGACCTGTCCCCTGCTGCCAACCAAACTTCCTTCTGATCAGCCACCGACGCAAGTTGATAAGCTTGTTTATAATCCTCGTATATTTAGGACATACTGACTTTCATTTTTGCTTAAGGTTATAATTAATGTCATTTTTTTTCTAAAAAGAAAAACAGCCCCATTGATTTTTTCTGATTATAAAATGACACACACATAGATGGTGAAAACAAAATCAATGAACTTAAAAGGTACAAAATAAAAACCACCTTTTAAGTTCAATACTCAGATAAACCCTGAACATTTTTGTGATCATTCTTTTAGACAACTTTCTACTTACATATGCACCACAGATACATAATTTTACATAAGTAGTATGATGCTACACATACTTTCCGTATAATTTTATTTTTCAGATTAACATAGGCTATATATGCTTCAGAATTTATCAAATAAAAAGTGTGATGTATTTTAAAAGAAAATATAATCTGTCCAAATGTGCTTTTTTGGTTTGAAATAAATAATGGTTTGTTTTCCGTTATTTAAAAATTTTCCAAATAATACTATCTTGGCACATGACAAACAAGGACGTGACAAGGACATGACAAGTACTGTGGGTCTGAGCATCTTCTGGCCCATGTCCAGAACTGTCCCGGGAATGTCTGAATCCAGGTTTGAGGAATGATCAAGACTCCTGCACATATGACATCGTGTTCTTCTCCTAATTTAGAGAAGCTAAAATGACTCAGATTAACAGAAATATTTCTGGAGTTGCCAAATTTGGAGCTAACATATCTTCTCAAAGCAAATCTATAAGTTATTAAGAAATCCTTTTAAAGATCTCCATAACCAAAGGAAAACTGCTTACTAAATTAATTTTCTAGACCCTGGGCTTCATCTCCAGCAAGGCAAAAACCACACATACATATATACATCCTTTGGGGCATGATAAATGTTGCCTGGCATGCATCCTGGGTTGCATCATCAACACTCCCACACCCAAAGTAATTCTGGTAAGTTACTGCCACCCATTCCACTCAACATTCTTTCTTTTCTTTTCTTTTCCTTTTCTCTTTTTTTGGTTTTTCACAAGACAAGTATCACTGTGTAGCCCTAAATGTCTTGGAACCCACTCTGTAGACCAGGCTGGCCTTGAATGCACAGAGATCTGTCTGCCTCTGCCTCACAATCACTCAACATTCTTACTGCTTTGATTAAACTACAAGTGTAAGGTTTCTGTAAGAAACCTTCAGGGGCTGCCATTTCTTACAGGTAAAATAAATTCTCAGTGTGAGCTATCAGGCATTCTGGTTTTTACTGCTAAATTTCCAGTATCCCTAACCCCACATCAGCCTCCACATACCAAATATTCCATGCTGTTTTATACATTAGTGTCATGGCCACTTCCTTCTTCCCCAAGTGCTCATTTTCACATTTTCCCACCTTTTTCTTTTAAGAAAATTTAAATTATTTGTATGTCTATGTCTGTGTGTGGGTGTGCACACATGTGTGTGGATGTCCGTGGAGGCCAGAGTCATTATATATATCTCTCTGGAGCTGGAGTCACAGGCTACTATGAACTGCCTGAAATGTCTTCTTTCTCCACTCGCTGAATGGAGCCTGTCAATTCAGCTATACGGGCTGGCCAGTGTCCATGGGCTCAGAGGACCCAAACTCAGGCCCCCCATGTTTGTCCACCACTACAGATGGGGCCATGCCCCCAGCTCTGAGGACTCCAAGTTTTGAGAATTATACTCTGGGTCAATCCTTAGCGCCTCACAAAGAAACTCCCTTAGTGCTACAGCCTACCAAGCTGTATACCAGCTGTCCCCCCCCCCCCCAGCCTCTTCCTATTTAAAACAAGACAAGAAAAACACATGTGTGTGCTCCCTCAGCTCCCTACAACCGTCCTCTTCCAGAAGAGGCTGGCTGCAGGACACAGTACCAGGTACTAGTTAGACAAGCACTCGGTGCCTACCTGCACTTCCCTGCAGATGCTCCAGGGGTGGGAAGGCTTCGCCTGCCCTCACCATCCTGAAGGGAAGCTTGCTCACTGCATGATACAGGCAAGGCTCCTGATATCCTCCCATTGGCGATAAAAAGGGATGCATGTAACTCTGCCGGGGCAGCTACATTTTGATCCCAAGTGAAACCTGACCTTTTAGTGAAGCTGATTATCCATGAATAGCAACAGAAGATCACAAGTCCTTTGTTTCATCACAAGTCTACCGACATCTAAGCCATCATTACACATCTGTAGCATTAATGGGATTTCCTTAAATCATTTCACATTTAAGCCAGTAGAGCTTGCTGATTTTGAGTATCAGATACTTATAGGTAAAAGCATCTCAACTGATAGAGAACAAAATTCTGCAAAGAGGGATAACAGACTTTAAAATGACCTCTTCTATGAAAAATGAAAAATACCAGGCCTGTTATACTTGTTTAAACCAGAAACTCAAGACTCAAAGGTTTTATATATATATTAGGTAGACAACAAGAGTCCAGTCTGTCAGACTCTAAATGTACAATATCATTTCACTTGCAAAGTTCTAGCAGGGAGAGTCAATATTTTGTGATAGACTTTTAAAAATCTTAACTTCTTAATTTCTCTGATCTTCCTTTTGTTTTTCAATCTATTCATTAAGGTTCCTGTTCAAGTAGCTGTTGCTTTAAATGATTCATTTGGCTTTATTCCCTGACTATTGTAAACATATACTTAAGATTTTTCTTTAAAGAAAAATTAAATTCAGAAGCTCAAGCTACTGCTGAAAAGGAGTTCATTGTGTAAAAGGGACCCACATTAACAGAAAAGGCGTTCATTGTGTAAAAGGAAACCCACATTAACAGAACCCAGTGACTGCATACACAGGGTTAGTCCTGTGTCAGGTTGAATATGTGACATGGTTATATGTTTCTTAGGGTTTTGTTGTCGTTGTTTGTTTTTACTACTTCCAAGAAAACTCTTGGACAGAATTAAATGGCTTAGGGGAACAACAGCAAGAATATAATGTTCAGCAGTGATCTCACCTGTGTGCACATTTCAGTTACTTGGGTTAAGAAAGTAAACAGTTATTAGCATAAAATGTTAGTAATATATTTGTTGAGTTACAAACAGCTTCTCACATTTACCCAATTTTAATAAAAATAGAATTTTTCAGATAAAAGACAAGTTTTTTTAAAAAAAAAAGTTTAAGTGGGTTGCTGTTGGAACATGGTCCAAGACTTGAGTTGTGTGAGGAGAATTCTGAGTGCTTGTGAGAAAACTCCAAGAAAACAAGAGTCTTATGACCCCAGTTTCTTCAACAACACGGAATTGGTCTTTTGTTGTTGCTGTTGCGTGGTTTTTGGAGACAGGGTTTCTCTGTGTAACAGCTCTGACTGTCCTGGAACTCACTTTGTAGACCAGGCTGGCCTTGAACTCACAGAGACCCACCTGCCTCTGCCTCCTGAATGCTGGAATTACACGCATGTGCCCTCACTGCCTGGCTGGAATTGTTCTTGGAATGTGCTTTTGCGGCCCTCCCAAGTATAGTAGATAACAATGAATACACTTCAGATTCCTCATTACAACTAGATATTGTTATTTGTTTATATGCCTCTAAGGAAAAACATGCTTTAGCCACATACAGCTTGTTCTTGTGATTATATACTCAGGGACCTTTCTTAACCCTTAGGATATAAATTGATGCTCTGTAAAGTTGGCTACTACATGAGACTTCAGTCCGCTTCATTTTTTAGGCTCCATTCTCCCGGATTTCACTGCCTCTAGAGTGGTAAACAGGTTGCAGTTGTACATATACCCATAAACTGTTGAGATTTTATCAGGTATAGTGACAGCAAAGAGAAAACTTGGTACGATTACTCTTATTAGCTTTCCGTACTTTTCTATACCTCTTCATTTCACCATTGTCAAGATGTGGATGGAAATCTCAGAACCAGGTAGTACAGTACTGGGAATGGCAAACAGAGTAGGCAGGTTGAACAACAGACCAGAAAGAGCAGAGTAGGGCAGGGAGCTGCTCACTGGTAGAACACCCGGAAAGCATGTGCAGAACCAGGGAACTGAAGGACTGCCAATAGGAAATGTTCAAACTGAACCTGACAAGTTTTCTTCTAGAGAGATAAAAGGCTTATGGTGTATTTTTGTGTCTTTCTGTGTGCCAGAGGACAACCTTAGAAGTTGTTCCCTTGGTGCCACCAACTTTCTTTGAGACAGGATCTCTCCCTGGCCTGGATCTCACCAAGCAGGCTCAGCTGATTGCCCCAGAGAGCCCCAGGGATCTACCTGTCTCTGTCTTCCCAGTGCTGGGGTTATAAGAGTGTTACCAAGCTGCGGGCGTGCGTGCGTGCATGCGTGCATGTGTGTCAGGCAAGGTCTCAATACTTAGCACCAGGTGGCCTGGAATTCAGTGCAAACCACACTAACCTAGGTATTTGACAACGGAGGAATCTCCCCTGACCAGTGAAGTATGTGTTTTAAAAATTAGTTCCTAAGGGGCTGGCAAGAAGTTCAGTGGTTTAAGAGCATTGACTGCTCTTCTAGAGGACCTGGGTTTGGTTCCCAGCACCCATGTGGAAGCTCGCAGCTATCTGTAATTCCAAGATCTGGAATACATGCAGGCAAAACACCAATGCACATAAAATTAAAAAATATATATAATATATATATTATATATATATTTTATATATAAATCAATTCTTGAACTGATAGGGTATTTCAGTGGTCGGCATGAAGCCCTAGGTTTGATTCATAGCACTGAGAAAAAAAATATGTCTTAAAACTATGAAAACCATAAGAAAACCATGTTTTCAGCTAAATTTCTTAAACTACATTAAATTACTTCATGTCTATTTCCTTAAGCTGTAATTAATACAAATGTCAAATCAATTCCCAGGAAACCTCCAAATCACTTGGAACAAGAGGCAGGTCACAGTAAGTGTCCTCATCTGCACACTAGGACTTACTGAAGCATGTCCCTTCTTTTTGACTGCAGACAACTACTAGCATGGAAGCATTTGAACACTACCCTGATACTCTACAGTGCACACAGAGACCATCAGTGAAGGGAGTACAGGAGACGTCAATGAAAGGGAGCCATGCTTTCTCAATCCTGGGTCCTGTCACCTCCACAATCTTACTAATCATTCATCCTCTTTCTCTTCTTTTTTGAGACTAGGCCCTACTTTATTGGCCAGGCTGACTTTGAACTACTGAACCAGAGTAATCCTTCTGCCTCAGTCTTCCCAGCCAGCTTTTACTCCTGACAACTATAAGAGATTTCAGGACGATCATTTATGGAGACAAAGCTGGCCTCAGGAGATCCTCACACATTTACCAATCCAAGAAATTGCATAAAATTGAAAAGGAAACTTTTAAAAACACCCAAGAGATAAGACTGGCTTGGCTATATAAAATAGGCAAATGAAAACTCCTCTTAATTACTAGGTAATATGGTACAATATCTAAGGCTTTGGAGATCTATGAAAAGATATGAACTAGAAAAGATATGAATCCAGAGCACTAAAGGAAAATTACAAAACCAAAGTTAATTTTTGAAGTTTATATTAAAAATAATAAACTGATTTTAACAGCGAACTATACACTTGCTCTAAGACTTAGTGTGTGCTCTAAGGGAAGGTAGGAGCAAATGAATGCTGCAAGGATCTAAAACCTGAGAGAAAAACAAAAACAACTTCTTGGTTTCTGTAAGAACAGATTGGATAACAGTGTTGCCAGCTAATAAGGGGAATGGAGACATAGAATATTTGGAAGGCAAGTAATGAGCTCGGTTTGGGACACACTGGTCTTGATGTATCTACTGAGGACCCTGAGGTTTAAGATTTACTCCTTTTTAGAGAGACCTTGGCCAACACAACAAATGCACAATGAACACAGATGGCGATGAACTAGGCAAGCTGCTTACCACAGATTGTACACCATGTTAAAAACAAACTGATATGAATTGGGGGAATTGGGAGAATTATCGGCTGCAGTGGGAGTACGAGGTAATAACAATAACACATTTCAATACAACTTCTATTTCATATTCTTAACATTCCCCTGCCATACATCTAGTTTAAATGTGAAGACTGTTAGTTACATTTCAATGCATAAATTACTCAAAATACATCCTCATAAATTCCTTTTCCTACCCTCCCCCACAGCTTTCTTTACTCAGTGTTTCCAAGAATCATGTAGTGATTTTTCAATAACAAAGATAGACTATAGGTTCTCACAGACCTTGAATTAAAAACACTCCCGGTGTGGTGGCACACACCTTTAGTCTCAGCACTTGGGAGGCAGAGGCAGGTGGATCTCTGAGCTTGAGGCCAGTCTGGTCTACAGAGTAAGTTCCAGGACAGTCAGGGCTACACAGAGAAACCCTGTCAAGAAAAACAAAACAAAACAGAACAGAACAAAAAAGCAAAGAAAAGAAAAAAGAAAAAACAATCAACCACTCCCTTCAAACTAATGTTCAACTATTCTCCAATCTCCATGGATGGGAAATAAGTAGAATGCCAGGGCAAGACGGTGAGGAGCAGGAAGACCTTTGGCAGTCTGGGGGTTACTTTACTCCAAACTAAATCTGTGTTCCTTGACTGTTTGATGGTGTGAACCAGGGAAAACTACACAGTGACTGCACCTTAAGATGAGAGGCAGAACTGAGTTCAAGCTACTCAAGTCCTACAACTTCCACATCGTCATGGAGAAAAGTAAGGAAACTGTAGCCTAGGGAGCAGGATTTTGTTCTTCTTCCTTCAAGATATCCTGGCCCATCAGCTGTTACATCAAGGCTCATTAATCCTAAACAATCACATGACTGCCCCAAAGGGGAGATGCAGTGATGCCGAATTCTGGTATAAAGTTAAAGGATAGAAGGACAAAGAAACTGACCTCAAAGACTGCAGATGCAGCTGAGCGATGTCCCCGACATGCACAGGCCCTGTGTTTGAGACCCCCCAAAGCAGAGAAAGTAGAAACAAAACCAAAAAATAGGAAAAGTAAACGTCAAGTAATTCTGTGATTTTTCTCCAAATCAGTCTTCTAATAAAATTGGTAGGAAAATAAAGATATTTGGGTTGCCAAAGTAGATATTTTCCCCTATATACCACAATCAAAATTAATAAGCAACACAGTTAAGTAACTGAAGGGGGATTTATATGTCATAATTTGTAACAAAAGGTAAAGTTCCACAAACACTGTGAGAAACTCTTCTTTCCAAGAACACAGGGGACTTAGAACTCTACTTGAAATAATACTGAATTGTATCAGTCAAGTTATCAGGAAGATTAATTGATCTTGTTTAGGACAAGAATGGATTCCATGCTCACTACTAGAGGCAGGGTAGCTGAAGGAGAGTCAGGGCTAAAGCTCTGGCACCTCTCTGTCTTCTCTGTGCTCTATGATTTCTGCACCACTTCCTTACGAAGTTACAGCTGCTCGTTATTCTTTTCAAAGAGAACTAACCCATGAGGCATTGGACAAAGACAAGTAATTACTCTAAGCCTTTGGGCAGGCAGGAACACAGCATTTAAAAGCACACTCTAAGTCTGACTGGCTTAAAATACTAGCACAACTTATTGTTGTGTGACTGTGGCTGGCCATGTCAGTCGACCTCCAGGCCTCTGTTTCAACTGTAAAGTGAAAACAGTAATAACAGAGAGAGTTGTCTTGAAGATAAGTAAACTGAAGAGCCTGGCACAGGGTAAGCCAGTGGACAGCCATGCTACTGCACTGCTGTTCCTATGATTGGTTTGAGTGTAATGCTAACGGAAATACTTGTTTCTAGGCACCACACCATCAGCTAAGAACAGCCAAAACATTAGATGAAATCCAATCGCAGAGAAGAGCCAAGAGCTCCCAAGAAAAACTACTTCAACCAAAATTCAACCTAAGAAATGACACTGGCTTTAGGTTCATCAGTTACAAAGAACTTTCTTTTAGTGTTTTTCCTTATTCGAGAAACAGATGGAAGCTGACACAGCAAGACAGAGAGCAAGGGAATGATGGAAGGAAGCGGCTACATCAAACATGCTTTAAGGTGTCGGAATCCTTAGTCACCAAGGGCTACCATTCATGAAGAATTTTTAAAGGGTCTCAAAGCTATTAAAATGGTAATTAGGCCCCAAGAAAACAAGAACCAATTCAATTACTTGCTGTCTTTAAATTTAAAACCCTCTATTAAGAGGGTCTAAAATAAAGCACAGTTATAATTTCAGGTCCATGACCAACCTTAAAGCCAAAGTGTATGTTCCCGGCTGCCGCTGGCTCTCCCGGATGAGGTAGCTCCCCTCAGCCACACTCAAGAGCTGGTCAGTCTCTTCTCTAGAGATCATGCCATGAAACCTATGGAACAAAGCCAATCAGAGAGCCGACTCTCCACAGTTCTTCAGTACAACAGGACAAAACACAGCCCCTGCCCTCACCTGCTGGTCTCGGCCACACCGAGGGAGGAAAGAAAGCACTTGGCTTTAACTGTGCTGTGCCTCCCTCAGCCGGGCCCTGGTCAGCTTCTCTGGGATAAGAACAGCACCAAAGCAGCTACTGAGTCTACTTCCCAACTTGGAACAAAATCCACATCCACTGAAGGCAGGATCCACCACCTCACCTAAGAGGACAGACCTTTCTCATGTAACCATTTGACCATATGGGCTTGCTAAAGAATAATACACAGAATTTATCTCATTTCTTCTACCCAGTTGGTACTGTGATCCAAGCTTCTGGCTGGAAGTCCATGCTGGCAACTTTCCAGGACCCTGGGTTGTCTTTAATTGGTATGATCACCCAATAATGTGCATAATGTGCATTGCTGGATACTCAGACCACAAGCAAAGAGTGTAGCACATGCCTTGGCTTCCTGTCCAAACCCTATCGTTCATTAACAAAGGAAAAAAAGCAAGAATAAACACAAATAATGAATGCATCTTTTATGCAAAGACTCATTCACAACAACCTGATACAGAACCCTGAGAAAGTAAAAGTGGCCGTGGTGGCGGATATCTAAAATACAGAATCATTTTACACCTGTATGAGGGTCTGCAATCTGTAGATTCATATAGCATGTCCTTTAAGGAACTCAGACGATGAAGGACTCCAGGCCACACCACCCCGGATGTGTTGCTTTAGTATGCAGTCTTCATCTGACAGCACAAGACATAGAGCCAGTGGCAGGAAAAGTCTTTCTGAGCTCTCTTTATCTACCTAAGGACAAATCATCCAAAAGGGCCTGAATCCCAGCAGGCTCTCCCCACCCCTGGAGACTGAATCTCATGCAGAAGAGGAGATATAAAGGTAGCACCATGCCACACACAAACTTGCTTCTCTCCCATTCTTCCTCCTAAGGAAGGAAAAATCACATTTCCTAAAAATCATCTATTCTTCCCTAAATGGCCCACAATGTCCCTAAGGACATTTTAAATTATTAAAAACTAACTAAACAATAAATATTAGTATACAAACTCGGACATTCCACTGGGTATTCACTCCTTTTTCTGTGATAGCCTTGTGTGCATTCTACTAACAACATGTTTACACTGTCTGCTGTGATCTACCTGTTGAGTTTATCTCAAAGGCTCAGGCATCACAGAAGAGGATGGCAGTAAGTCTCTAGTAAGTCTCTCCTCACAGCTAACTCACTGCTTAAAAAAAAAAAAAGCATCACAGGCCAGGTGGTGGTGGCGGGCCACGCCATTAATCCCAGCACTCGGGAGGCAGAGGCAGGCGGATCTCTGTGAGTTCGAGGCCAACCTGGTTTACAGAGTGAGATCCAGGACAGGCTCCAAAGCTACACAGAGAAACCCTGTCTCGAGAAAAAAAAAAAAAAAAAAAAAAAAAAAAAGAAAGAAAGAAAGAAAAAGAAACATCATAGCTTCTACAGCACAAAAGGACAATAGTCACTTGACTTTCATTTAAATTTTAAAGGTTCTTCACTGACACCTTAATAGCCCAGGAATTTTGCTTTGGGGTAACTGGCAACTCTCTGAAGTTTTTCCTTGTAGGTTTGGCTCGTCTTAAAATTGTTCATGGCAATTATGTTTAAATCACATCACCCAGAAATGCTCTAATTGGTCTCCTGGATTTTTCATCTTCCTGAATTTGTCAATCTTTTACAACTAAGTTCATGGGCAATATACTTTATCTGCTGCAGGTAAGAGGGTAACCCATTCCTGATGAGACACCCTCCAGAAGTCTATACTTTGTATGTGCCATGCCATCAGGGAATAAAGTTGGCAAAATGTACTAGCTGTTTAAGACAAAGATCAATTGTCTTAAAAGGCAATCAAATTCAAATTCTGGAACACAACTTAACAATGAAATTTAAAGAACCTTAAAAGAATTCATACCAACTAATCTACTATTTGTATCCCTTTAAAACTGTGAGAGGTTTCTGAGAGTTACTATTAACATTAGAGATTAAGCCTCCCTTCCCCATAAATCCCCCATCTAAAATCTGATACATTCCTGTATCTAGTACTCCTGATGAGAACCTCAATCAGAAGGGCAGCTGAGCAACTCTGAAGACTGCCAAGACTGAGTCTCAGCTATGGAGTCACTCTCCCCTCAGCTCCCAGGCAGGCTGCCCATGGACCATTCCAAGACTCAAAAAACGCACCTGGAATTCTAAGTAATATAGAAATAATTGCTGTATACATTGTTTTTTATATTATCTCAATGAAAACCAAAGGTTTTTATCTGGGGCAGTGGTTCTCAACTGTGGATAGCGACCCCTTGGGGGTCGAATGATCCTTTCACAGGGCTTGCCTAAGACTATCTGAAAACACAGATACTTATATTACGATTCATAACAGCAGCAAAATTACAGTTATGAAGTAGCAATGAAATAATTGGGAACGGTAAGGATTATAGGTGATTTTTACTCTTTTCTTGAAAGTGCTATATTTCTATTTCTCAATAATCAGAAAAACTAAGGCCTTGGACATTAAAACAGCACTTTAAATAATTTTCCCTATAGCTAGTTGCCCAACCATAGAACTAAAACTAAAAGTCAATTTAAAAATTATTATAATGCTCATTACCAATATTAAGCAGAAAACTCAAGCTACAAATCTGTATGTACAAGATGTAAACTTTGTAAACCTGAGAGGGGACAGATGCATTGGCACATGCCTGTAGCTCCACCACAAAAGGAAGCTGGGCTTCAAAGCTATGCTATCTTAAGTAAATAACATGAAAACATAAAGGAAGTACAATGATTAACTAACATTATGAAAACATCCTCAGAAGGCAGTATATAAAAATTTTAATATGTCTCTGGGTAACATGAATCACTTTTTTCTGGTATGACACTACATAATATTGAAAAGTAGAAGAAAGGGGGACATTATAAAATAAACTGTCTAAATCCCACTGAATCTAGCTGCATGTTTTATCGTGTCTAGTACATAAATATATACACTTTCTTGACATTGATCTAGGAGTATGTATTTATATGGCTTTCTTCTTGCGTCTTTAACATTTTTGCACATTTATTTTATCATAGTATTTTCTTTTTATAGTTGTCTTTATTTTCCTATTTTAGACCAGTGGGAATTATACCTGTAATCAGATAAAGAGAATTTAATTCCACCAAACTAAAATATTTCTCTCATCCTGCATTTTTACCAAAAGCATACATTTACCTATATCTTTTACATATATAAACCTACAATCCATACTTACTCTCTTCCATAATACTTTGGTCTGTTTTCTACCTATAGAAAAGAAGAAAAACAATGAATACTTATGAAAATCCAAATGCACAAAATGTAAGTCAACACATTTTCATATGATAAACTAAAGCATATCCCAAGAAAAAGAATCTGAGTAATATTAACAGGCAGAAGATGGACTGTAAGTTTATTAATTAACTGGATTAGTTATTTCATTTCTCTAGATCTGTTTCTAATGTACCCATGCTGTGTGAGTAAACAGTGGAATTTTCTAGATGGTGATGAATTAGAAAAGATAATCACTTTATTCAAAGAGTAAAATATCCACCAAACTTAATGTCCTAACAGTGTCACTACAAACTGTGGTTTTCTTCTCACCCTCCTCCCGTCCTCTCCCTCCCTATCACTCCGTATTCTCCATTTTGTTACAAATATCCTAACACAGCATCAGCCTTCTGGCTCCCATCAGCTCTCCTCTCACCAGTCCCTTCCTATAGCATTCCTAGCATGTCCCACACCCAGAAGCATGGATTCTGAGGAGTTCCTGTTGGGTAGATAGGGAGGGAGAGGGGATTTGCCCAACTCATTCAAGAAATACTGAAGAGAAATGGGACAGGCATTTCTCTTTTTCTAAGAAAATTATTTGTGGGTGTGTGTGTGGGGGGGGGGTGAATGCCGCATCATGGGAAGTGGAGGTCAGAGGATAACTTACACTGTAGTTCTGAGCTGAACAGTCTAGATTCTAGAGTGAGTTTAGTGTTTGACTTTCTGTGCCGGGCTTATTTCACTTAGTAAAATGTCCTCCAGGTTCACCCACAATGCTGCATATAAAAGGACTTGCTGCTTTTAAAGGCTGTGTTTGGTGTGAAATAGAGTATTTCATCATGTATATGTGCATTTTCTTTACCCACTCATTCACTGACTAGCCATTGTGACTAATACAGCAAAACATCAGAGTGCAGATACATCCTCAACATAATGAATTCATTTCCTTTGGAGAGGTACCAAGTAGTGAGGGTGCTGGACTGTATAGTACAAGAAGAAACTGAGTATCAGGGAAGTTACACTTGTTATTGAAGATACTACCTGTTCAAACGGTAGAGACCAAGTTAATACCGTGATTCTTATGCATAGCCAAAAAGACCCTCCTTTTGCCTGTTTGATGCTGCCTCGGTTGATTTTGGTTAAATGACAGTTCCCAAAGCAACTTCAAAAGCCTATTGAGTGTTTCCTGTAGTTCTGCACCAAACATAGCTGCCAAGTCTGGATTTCCTATTCACTGGTCATCCAGACCTAGAACTGTTTCTAACAAACTTGAGACATTTATTGCCATCATATCAAGAAACCTGTTTCGGTGACAATGCCATGCATCCTCAAGGGCACACCATAACGATTTCTCAGAATCTAACCTGGTACACCATCTCGGAGGCATCTTCAAATTCTCTCAATTGTAGAATTATGGTAATAACATACTACGTTTCTTTCCCAAATTCCATACTACAGGAAAGCGACAGTTTTATCTTTCTGATACATATTTTTTTCTCCCATGGTAACGAACTTTTCTGCTGGTTGTTTCCTATCTTACTAGTTAAGTTGTTTTTAACATGTTTTCATTTTTCATAGGAGTCATGATTCTACTTTTTCCTAAGAATTATTCTTTTTTTTTTAAAGATTTATTTACTTATTATGTACACAGAAGAGGGCACCAGATCTCATTATAGATGGCTGTGATCCACTATGTGGTTGCTGGGAATTGAACTCAGGACCTCTGGAAGAGCAGTCAGTGCTCTTAACCTCTGAGCCATCTCTCCAGCCCCCACCCCCCCTAAGAATTATTCTTAACTAATAAGCCTCTTCATTTCTGTTGCAATTGCAGCCAGGTTATTTCTTATCTTAAATCCCATCTGAGTTTGTCTTTGTTCCACAATTCTCAGCTTATAAAACTCACTGCACATCTTTTGAGTCAAAGGAAGCAGGGAAGGTTTTCTTTTCCTAAACAAGATCTAGATGTTTTAAGGTTATCTAAGATATTAAGTATTGTCTCCAAACTTACAGACATTACTCAGATAATCAAATTAAAAGATTAGTCAAATATAAAAATGATTAACAATCTCAAATTAGTTGACCTATAAATGTATCAAGTTGGAAATTTAAATGTCATGTAATAGAATAATTTATGCTTATTTAAGCATTTATATGCTTGTTTTTAAGTTTTATAAAACATCTAAATGTTTTTGCAGGAAAAGAAAAATCTCTGCTTCCTTAGATTCCCATGACAGGAGTTTGTAAAATCAAGAGATGACTAGTTCCCCAAAGTCATTTTTTCCTCTTATTCAGTCCACCAAATCAAACATATTCCCATACTTCATAGATTCCTTTCTGCCCCTTTTTGGCTATTCCCAGAACCAGTGCATACAGGTCCTTTCATTCATCCTTAGGAATACTACAACAATCTCCTGAAACAGTCTTTTTGCCTCCAAATGTCCATCTTCCTTCCTAATCCACCTTGCATTGCAGCCAAGTGCTCTAAACCTAATATCATGTTTTTGTGCTGAAAGTACCTGTATTACCTCTACAGCTACAAGGACAAGTTCTGAACTCTATACTTAGGACATAAAATATATTTTTTATTTTTTTGTCTATGTAGATATCTGGTACCATCTTTTAACACTCTACCACAATTCCCTGCAAGTGGCAAAAAGAAAACAAACAAACAAACAAACCAATACATGGAACTGCTGCCAGTTTGCTCCGTTGGCTAATCTACTCCACTCCCTACGGAGACTCTAGGTTCTTCTAGGAGAGAGATATTGCTCTGACTGAGTTCTGAGGATCGAGCAGAAAGCAGCACCTCAGAGAATATTGGTTAATCGATTGAAGGAATAAAAATATAAATGTCTGGTCTCAGGTTCTTGGACTTTAGCACTATGAGGTATGGGTTCTATATCATGGAGGGAAATTAAATTCAATATTTAAAAAAGTAGTCAGCACTCCCATAACATATGAGTCATTACCACACCAGCATATCTTGCATGCAGTCACTGCTGTAGGTCAAAGGTAATAATGATGACTACTTTTCTCCTCCAATAGCACACAAAGTACCTTCTAGCACCATGAACACTGGTCAGCTGAGGTGAAGCTTCTAGTTGGGTACCAGCTCAAGTGATCCAAATAAGTGGAATCTTCAGCAATAGAGCCTTATCATTCAGTTGTAACCAACAGCTGTGACAACAACCTTTGATGTTTGGGAGAATTTACAGGATCCCTTTGGCCAATGACCCAACTAGATATAGCCCATTTTTGGCACTGGAGGTTTTACTTGGTGGCATAAGATGTCTGTCTGGTTGGAGCATTGTTTTTCCCCTTATATGGTGACTCCATTTAAATTTAAATTTCTTTCATATATGCATATCTTTTAGGAAGCTTCTATAGTAGTACGATTCCACATGGCCTTTCAAAAGTCTTAAGTGTTAGCTGTCCCTTCCCATATTCTCACCTTTAACCTACTCTCCCATACCCATCCTGATGTAATCTATTCTAGTTTTCCCTGTACCTCTTTGTAACACTATATTCTATTTCCCCTTCTCTGGAAGATTCCTCCTCCATTCGACCCCTCAGGTCCCTTACTAGCTATTTAAACAGTGGTTTAAACTGTGGTTATTTAGATAAACACACAAATCTACAGATTAAAAGCTAACATTCACATATTATATTGCAAAAGGAAAGCAGCAATGAAATAACAGCTAATGGTACATTCTATAACCACAGATTAGTGTCTTGCTCAACCCTCAACAGAGAAGCTCCTTCTTGTAGTAGATAGTAATTAACAACTGGACCATGTGCAGAGAGAGACTTCAGAACACTCTGTCCTAAATGGAGTCCCATCATCAAACACCTCCCCTCAAGGTTCAGGGATCCATTCAGAAGAGGAAGCGGAAAGATATTTTAAGAGCCAGGGGTATGGAGGACTCCAAGAAAGCAGTGTCTCCCAGACACAACAGGATTGATGCACACATGAACGCACAGAGACTGTTACAGCATGCACAGGACCAGCACAGGTTCAAACCAGATAAGATCCCAGCACTGAGAAGGGGAAGTGGACATAAAGTCCCACCCCAACCAAGAAGCGATTTGCAATTGACACCCACTGGCAAAGGGAAATCAGTTTTCTTCACTGGGTAGGCCCTATGCCCAAGAGTCATTGGCCAACACAAAATCGACTCCATCATTTTTTGTGAGCTTTTTGTTTGGATATTTTGGGTGTGGGTGGGGGGGTGGTGGGGGGAATGTTTGCATCTTTTCATATAATACAAAATATCTTTCCTTGGAAAATTATCCATGTTATTTGTTTATTTTGTGGAAGTGCTTTTTTCTTTTTACTCTTTTGTAATTTCATACATGTATACAATGTATTTACATCACATTCACCCATAACCACCCATCACCCCTTCTGTGTTCTGTGTGTGTGTGTGTATATGTGTGTGTGTGTGTGTGTGTGTGTGTGTGTAACTTGCTATACAGACAGGCAGGCCTAAAACTCAGGGGTATGCCTCCCATGTGCTGGGATTAAAGGCCACATGCTTGGCTCAATCTTGGTTCATTTTGTTAAATTACCCTACAATGATACTCTCAAATGCATTATCAGAAATGAGGAACAAAACATTTTAAAATGTAAGAATGTGTAATTAGCTAAAGAAAGTTATAGTATTTAAAAACTATACAAAGATGTTATATATAATGTAAGCAGTATACATATGTCTAATGAGACTATCAATAAAACTGAATCGGAGTGAAGGTCACACCCACAGACAGGCCTCCAAGGACGGTCAGCTCTGGGAAACAGAAGAAGAAAGGACCTCTGCTGCACCGACTGTGTCACACCCACCTCACAAGTACAGGTGATCCTTCGAGGATGAGGGGCTTCCTGCTGCAGCTGGTATACTACAAGGAGGCAGACAGCAAAGCGTCAATTTCCCTTACAGAGAGTTTAGGAACATACAGAAAAAAACTGGATGCTTTTTACACTTATAAGAAAAGTTACAGTCCTACTTGTTGCTAAATAAAAATTTGTTATGAACAAAACAAAGACTGTCAACCAAATTAAAGTTACCAAATTTTAGGAGAACACAAGCAGAAAAATCATAATCCACACAAATATCTTCTAGAATAGTGGTTCTTAACCTGTGGGTCATAACCCCTTTGTGGATCAAATGATCCTTTCACAGGGGTTGCCTAATACCATCAGAAAACACAGATGTTTACATTACAATTCATAACAGTGGCAAAATTGCAGTTACGAAGTAGCAATGAAAATAATTTTATGGTTAGTGTTCACAACATGAGTAACTGTATTAAAAGATTGCAGCTGATAACCACTGTTCTAGAACAAATTGGGGCTATAACTTTTATATTCTTCTCTGTAATCCACTCTTTGTTTTTCCTAATATAAACCAGTAATATTTATACTTCTTAAAGCACATTACTGTCAAACATGAGACTAAAATATAGAGTTACAGGTCAGAAGTTAACATACATACTATTTTTCTCCCTCATTTATATTGTGAACGTCTATTTTCAAATATAATCTCCTTAAAAACAAAATTTCAGAGACCAAGTTACTAGGACTTACTCAATTTGGGCAAATTAAGCAAAAGAAAGAATTTGACTCTGAAACACTTTGCCAAAGAATGAATAATTTTTAGGGTATCTGTAAATGATCAATAAAATTTGAACTGATAACATGACCTTTTCCAGCCTCACACTAGGTTTTATATTTAAAAATGAGAATAAACAAGATTCGTGGCTATCAGAGGAAGCATGTAAATATGTTTATCTCTTGAGATTATTTTTTTTCTATTTCTAAATGTGCAATGATAGGTAAATGAACTTAAGTTAATACTGCAGTTAAATACTTACATAGTTTGTCAACATCATCAAACTACCCAAAAATCTGGGACTTCAGATAATTCATGCATGACTCATTTGAATGAAGTATCATTTTATAGTTTCTATCTCTTGCCATCATTGTAATTCATATATATCATGGGAATATATATGAATATATACAATTACAAAATATAAACATATATAATTAGAATAAATACAGAACACATCACTGTTCTCTACTGTTACTTACTACGTGAAACATTGACTATAATCCCTGGTAGACAGGAGTACCATAAAGAGTATTATATGTTGATAACTGATATTAAAATATGAAGTTCACTACAGTAATGTCTGATTCATGATGCATGTTGAGGTCACCACTAGGACACAGTACCTGGATAATGCTATGATGTAAAAGGAACTGAGTACAGACAACTAGGGAATGGTGAGGACAGGTGGGGAACAGTCTCCCCCAGGGAAGAGCATTATCAATTGGTTATCAATCCCAAATGGTCAGTCCTGAAACATACACACCAGTAATACTAAACTCAGCAGGGTGTATTTACATATTTAGGAATATATACATATACATATATGTATATAACAACCATTGGTAAAAAAAAGGGGGTTATGGATTTGAAAGAGAGAAAGGAGGGTATATAGGAGGGTTTGGGGGAATAAGGGAAGGGAGAATGATGTAATTATGTTATAATCTAAAAAATAATTCAGTAAAACTATTTTAAAAAAGAATTGAGAAGCTGCAGCTTTACTTTTGTTTGTTTGTTTGCTTTGTTTGAGACAGGGTTTCCCTGTGTAGTCCTGGCTGTTCTGAACTCTCTCTGTAGATCAGGCTGGCCTCAAACTCAATGATCCACCTATCTCTGCCTCCCAAGCGCTGGGATAAAAGGCATATGTCACCACGCCTGGCTCCTGCAGCTTTACTTTTTAATTTTTTTTTTTTTTTAAAATCTCAAACTAAAACAAACAAAAAACCCACTTCCTCAAAAAAGTCTGAAATTCTGATACAAATGTCTTCCTTGGCTTTTTATTTTTTTCATGGCTACAAATATCCCTGGGTTGGTACACTAAAATCGTTTTAAATATCTTATGTGATCTGTGACTCTAGAGATTAAATGGATAGTGTGAGGGATAACTGAGCTTCAGAAGGGGAGAAAGAGCACTGCAGTCACTGGGCCTGACAGTGAGGATGTGCCATCACTCTAGAGCTGTATGTCTCCACCTAAGAGAAGCCAAATACTAGGCAGACAGTCCATGCCCAGGGCTCCTTACTGGTAAGTACAATGACAAGGTGAAAATCCAGTTCACATGTCTGCTTTTGTCTGTAATTCCCAAAGATTTATTGTCTCTTTTGTCAATAAAATGTTTTAGAAAGTACTGTCACCTATAAAACTCCAATTATGGCAACTGAGTCACAGTCAAGAAGATTAAAAAATTACCATTAGAACCAAAGTAAATGTGATTCCAAGCACACAGACTGCAGTTTCTGGTTATAATTAGTAAACATTTGCCTGTCTAGTAAGTAAATAGCAAGATAAGCCAACAAGAATAAAGGTGTGACAACATCACACAAAAGACCTGGTGAAGGATGCACCCCTGTGTTTTTCCTAGCATTAAATTGTGTAAAGTTATTTTTATTTTCGTTCAGTACTTCTAATTGTCCAAAAAGGCATGGTTCTAGTATTTGGAGAAAAGTTTCTAGATAAAACACCTCCGGAAGTAATATCAAAGTATATATGTACTTAGGCATTTTATAGCAAAATACAGCAAGTTTAGACTCAGCACACCTGTGAAAATTTTCATTTAAAAATTATATACAATAGGTCAGGTGGTGGTGGCACACATCTTTAATCCCAGCACTTGGGAAGCAGAAGCAGGTGGATCTCTGAGTTCAAGGCCAGCCTAGTCTATGGAGCAAGATCCAGGACAGCCAGTGCTACAAAGAGAAACCTTATCTCTAAAAACAAAGAACAACAATACAACAATAATAATAATTACACACACACACACACACACACACACACACACACACACACACACACAAAAGAGCCAGGTGTGGTGGCACAAATTTATAAACCCAAAACTCTTAAGACTGAGGCAGGAGGATTACCATGAGTTCAAGTCCAGTCTGGGTTATATAGTGAGTACCAAATCAGCCAAGTCTACATAGTAAGACTGTATGCCTGCTCTCTTCCAAAATAAATAAATATTTTAAAATAAGATAGAAAAGTCTAATTATAATTAATTCAGGAATTTCTTCCTTAGTTTAGAACTTCTGATAATTTGAATTTAAACATAGCTGCATTAAAACTGGCAATCATTAACTTATTTGTGGGAAGTTATTAGCTAAATTCAAGATGACAGGATACACAAGAACCTAACGTATTTTCAGTCATGTTAGAAGTGTCAATGCTTATGTAATTATTAATGAAATTTTCAATCCCTAGCAATAACAACAATCAAATTCAGAGATTACAAATTAGTATCTTAAAGTCAAAATCAGCTCACATATGGTTTGTTTGCTTTCAAATTTGAATTTGTTTCAACAATAAAAGCAGCAGGAAATTCCCATTTCTCTTAAAAAAACAAACCTCAGCTGTGACAGCAGCAGATCCAGAGGGGTCTGTGACAACAACAAAATAGAGCCAGTTCTGAGTTACTCTCTCCACGGCACATCTACCTCCCACCCCACCACGCCCTCACAGTCCCGATACTGCCTCCCTGGCTAATTATTACATTAAGACTTCCAGTTTTTACATTTAAGAAGGGTACTAAACACAATTCTGTTTCCGTACTGGTTTGTATTTTTAAGGTTTTATGTTTCTGTTTTTATAAGTTCAGTTGAACCCAAAGAGGAAAACACGCAGAACAGAGGTAAAGTAATTGTCTCAAAGACTCACAGAAGAGACAGCACGATGGCTCAGACTGTGGCCGAGCCCAGCTACCTAAATTGAATCCTGGAAACCCACACAGAAGGGGAGGATCAACTCCCATAACATGTGCGCACATGCAGACACACCGTGCTGCATGCACAGACAATCAAAGTAAGTGAATAAAATGTAACAAGTATTTCTAAAGAATCACAGTAAATGGTTAATTTCTTAGAGACTCACACTGTGAAAAGATGCTCATAGCCCACCGTGCCCCACCAAAATCCAACATACACAGCAACACTCTATATTAAATCACCTACTTAACTTTAATATGCATAATACAAAAAGTGAAGTACAAATTTTGATTAAATTTTGAGAAGTTTTTTTAAATAACTAGATTTAAGTCACATCCAAGGAATAGTCTGAATTCCCTGTTAATCCAAAGCTGTCAACAGAATTGTCAGCTACACACACACACAAATACACACACATACACATATACACACACACACATATACACACACACTGTCTCTCTCTATCCCTTTATATTTTGAGAAAGCAATTTTAAAATCATTTTTCTTTTACTTCCTTTTACTGATTTTTTTTCTTTGAAGATAGACTCCCTCATTTATCATATATATTCCTTTTGTTACATAAAGAATTGAGATCAGAATAATTAAACTGCTCAAATTATTAGTTTCTCCATGCATTAGTGTTATCGGCTGCTCAAATAAGTCATCTCAAGCTCCACTACATGGAATTCTGTACACTAAAACAGATGGGCTGCATTTCAGACATTAAACCACATAGAGCTTTGTAGAAACACATTTTACCATAAAAATCCCTTTTATATTAATCCAAAACTTTGCTATGAATAATTATATTACTTATAAAAACACTATAATCCATACAAATTTACTTGTATACTTACAGTAAGATTTCCAAACAGGAGGTCTATATTCATCCGTATCTGAAAGAATAAATTACCAAATTAATATTACTGAAGTTATATTTAAATAAGATGCTTCAATCATTAATTCACATGGTATATATACTGGCTGTGCCTTATCTGTCCTAGTGCAAGGCACTAAAATGCAAACTTTTTTTTTAGTCTTGATCCTTACTTTCTTAAAATACTGTTCTAAAAAAATTTAAGGAAAGTTATTGTGTCTACTCAGTCGTACAACATAAAAAAATCAGTCGATTTTGATTTTTCATAATCATTCCTTATATCCATCAAGTAATTGTCAACAAAGCCACTGTTTAGGCTTAATGCTTATTTCATCAAAAAATTCCTCAAATCATTGGAATTTTCCCTTTCCAATCCAATTGACTGCATAATATTAACCTTAACAGATGTTTCTCTGGTTTTCCCCATTACTTTTGGGGGATTCTTGTATAACTAGTTAATTACTAACATGAAGAGAGGAGAATGCAGGGAACAAATGCTAGTCGTCAAATGTCCTGGACAATCAAAACCAGGAAATGAGAAATGCTCCCATGGAAGAGAATGTCCCCAGGGACCAACAAAGAACAGGATGTGAACATCTGCTCTTCAAGTCCATTTCTCTCACTCTATTTGAGTTTAAGGATGCAGGAGAAGGAGATGGAAAGCCAGGCATATGAAGGGAAGGAGATAAAGTAATAGAGAAAGGCAAAGAGCCAAGTGTGCCCTAGATTCTCATTGACCATGGACAGCTAAGGAGTTGCTTGCCAGCCATAGCCTCTGCAAGGCTATGGTGCCAAATGAAGAGACACAGAGTATTTCTGATGTGGAAAGATACAGCCAGTCACATCACCTGGCTCTACTGGCATCTAAAATGAACCCATTAGGAAATCTTGTCCCCAAGGAAGCAAGAAAAATCCTGGAAAGTTTATTGAGGGCAAACCTGATGCTTAAGTAAATGATCACAGAATCAAAACATTCAGCTCTCAATTCTCCACCTTTAAAATGCAACATCACACTTGGTTTATGATGTGTTATCATAAATCACACAAACACTCTGTGTCAGAGGGACAGAGCAAAACTACCAACATGGACTTAGGACATAAAATGTGAAATTCTTGAGTTATGTAAAAACTGCCTAGCAACCTGGAGAAGTATTAAAATACATCTGCTTAAAGAACAAGAAAAGCTGAGCGAATAAGTAAATAATGAGTCACACAGCAAATACTAGCTCACTGTCCTTATTTGCTGTAGTTCCAGTGAATGAAGTCTCCACAACATTGAATTTAGAAGAGATAATGAACCACACCTCTTAGGAGAAGCACAGAGATCGGATTCTGGGTTTCTGCCACAGCATTTTCATCAAGCAATCAGTATACAGCCTTGCTTTGTGAGTTTTTCTTTAGAAACTCCTTAATGTACACTGTTGACTGGTTAACACTGAACTCCCAGCCCTCAGAACTCATGCTATGAGTAGCTTATCTAACATGTATACTCTCTCTCTGAGCCAGATCACAGCCTTCTCACACTGAGGAACACCATAGGCATTTTATAGAGAAAAAAATCACTAACAGAAATGCCACAAAACCGACCACAAAAGAATGCTCTGCAAAAGGAAAGCTGAAAGGAGGAGAGAAGGACTGACCATAGCTGGTCACAGGCAGGCCAAAGGCTCCAATGTTTACAGCTCTAACAATACTCACAAACGACCTAGAAAATGTTGAGTAATTGTTTCAGGGTTGCCAACAAATGTTAGTAAGCAGGCAAATTTACAAATACACATCCTGTGAATTGTGAAAACTGACTATAAATTATTAAGTAATTACTTAGGAAACCATCCAGTTTAGGTGAACTTAAAAAATGGTAATTAGGCCGGGCGGTGGTGGCGCACGCCTTTAATTCCAGCACTCGGGAGGCAGAGCCAGGCGGATCTCTGTGAGTTCGAGGCCAGCCTGGTCTACAGAGTGAGTTCCAGGAGAGGCGCAAAGCTACACAGAGAAACCCTGTCTCGAAAAACCAAAAAAAAAAAAAAAAAAAAAAAAAAAAAAAAAAAAAATGGTAATTAAGGCTAGGTGTGGGGGCACACACCTTTAATCCTAGCACTCATGAGGCAGAGGCAGGCAGGTCTCTCTAGGAGTTTAAGTCCAGCCTCATCAGCATAGCAAGTTCCAGGCCAGTCAAGGCTAGATAAGCGCTACCATCTCAAAAAAATAAAAATTAAATTTAAAAATAATAAAAATGTAGACTGAAACAAATCCTTAATGTGTTATGTGGAAACACATACATATAGGTATAAACTTATGACATGACTGCTCTATGGTGTGGTTAAGGGGGAAGGTTTTACTATAGATATGAGAGAGAGAACAGTCAGAGGCATCTGGAAAAGTCCACAGTAGAGTAAGAAAGAAGAAGACTGAACATGGCCAAGGCTTTCTTCGAGAGAGAATAGCAGGGGATAGAGAATAGTGAAAACAGTGGGAAAAGCAGGAGGAGAGGAGAGGAGAGAGAGGGAGGAAGGGAGTAGAGGAGGGAGGTGGGAGGGAGGGAAAGAGGACGAACATATCAAGAATAGTAGGGTTAGCTGTGGGAAGGGAAGCCCTAAGCTGAAGGGGGTTTAGGGGAGGGGAGGAAGAGTGAAGGGCTAGGATGTTAGCATGAACTTTGAAATATGTAACAGGTACTTGTGATACTGAGGGAGCCGGGAGGCCAGCATGAGTTTTGATATGTGCATAGGAGCCACATGTAACCATATGTCCCTTCTGCCAGAAGTAAAGGAAACTATTCCTTTTGATAGATGGGAACCAGGTTCACAAGTTCCCGAGGAAGGCTGGCTTTTATCTAACCACGAGAAACCCTTCTAGTCCAGGTTGAGCTCATATCTGGATACTTGGACTACCTTTTGGGGTTTGGGGAATTAGAGTTTCCTTTGGACCTGACAATATGAACACATGCTGTAGGGATTAATTATATTAACTTTGCTTGAATGAGACAAAATCATAATTCATATACATTTTTCAATACTAGGAAACCTGCTTCTAACTCTTCACTAACAATATACAAACACTGCCATTTTGTCATTGAGTCTTTAGGAGTATGATGTGTAGTCAGTCACCTCAGGGTTTCTAACAACAGAGCACAAATTCACCATCTTGGCACATCCTCACAGTCCATGTCTTACTTAGGGCCACTACTGCTGTGAGGAAACACCATGAAACAACTTGAGGAGGAAAGGGTTTATTTGACCTACATAGTCTGAATCACAGTCCACTGAGGGAAACCAGGGCAGGAATTCAAACTCCAAGGAATCTGAAGGCAGGAGCTGACGCAGAGGTCATGGAGGAGTGCTGCTTACTGTCTTGATCCTAGTTGCTTGCTCAGCCTGCTTTCTTATAGAAGCCAGGACCACCAGCCCAGGTGGTACCACCCACAATGGGCTGGGCCCTCCCCCATCAACCATTAATTTAAAAGATAATCTACAGGCTTACCTACAGCCTGATCTTATGGAGGCGTTTTCTCAATTGAAAATCCCTCCTCTCAGATGACATTAGCTTGTGTCAAGTTAACACAAAACTAACCATCACAGTCCATGTCTTGGCCTCCTTTTACTCTGAACTCTGAACCATACAAGTGATCTACTATGTAGAAGATGTTACATGGGGCATAGAAGAGAGTGAACACTGAACCAGATTGACTTCCGTATGTGGCTGACTCAAAAAGTGAACTCAACAGCCTAGTTATAGAGATAGGAAAGCATGTGGCATGCAAATGAAGGATTGTATTTATGCCAATCACAACACAGCTTCCAGTTCTACCAACCACAGAACTTACAGAACAACCAACCAGAAGTTTCATACTGTACAAATAATGACCTCTTGCTAAATTACTGAGGAGCTGTCCCCCACTCCCCATCCTGGCTGCAAATAAGCAGAGTCCTCTAAAGTTCCCAATGCTTATGAACACCTAACCTCTGTCCCAGTGACCTATGGAGAGCTGGATCCCTCTGACCTGTTTTATAGCCTCTTCAACTTACAGTCATTGCCAAAGACACGGAGAAATAGGGCTTTTGCTTTTAGCTCCCAGGAAATAATCTGGGCTTGCCTTGGGCTGCCCAGAGAGTAGCAATGAAATTGAGAATGCAGCTTTTGTATGGTACCAGTTAACCAACCACAAGGGTACCAATGGCCCAAAGTATATGTGGGAAAATCTCATAAAAGTTCTGAGGAACTAGACTGGAAAGGCTTCTCTTCCAGGTGGAAGCACTCCCTGTAAACAGTCACACCATGAAGGAAAACCATGTGTCCTCACTCAGGAGAAAGGACAGAATCTTTTCTATCTGTCTTGTCCCTGCTTCAAGCCTATCTCCGGCCTGGGCTGAACTTCATTTGCATCCTTTCCATGAGTAAATCATGACGGCAAGTGTACAAATGAGGTCAGTAGGTTCTGGTGGTCTTTAGTGAATTGAGACTGTGGAAGTCCTCCAGGGCACTGCCCTACCCTGCACTTGGTATCAGGAGTGACAAAATGCAGCAGCTTGCTGCTCCAGGTTTGTCCGTTAGTGACCCTATATTTAGCAACCAGCAGTGTGGCTCACAGCGACCACTGACAGAGTCAGCAACGGCCTGTGGTGTGGTTCTTAAGCCCTGCGTGTGACCCTCAGCTCCTACAAGGCTTATGTTACCGCTTGTGGGCCTTGAGTATCGGAACTCTTGGCCCTTATGTCTTGGTAGCTCCCTGGAATTCTGAGCCACCAGGGCCCACAGCTCCTCATCCTTCCTCATCTCCTCACAGCCCCCATCTTCCTCAGTGTCCTTCCTTTTCTCATCTACCTTAGCTCTCTACAGTTTTTGCTCTCTGGAATTTTTCATCAAGTTCCTGCTGTAACAGCTGCCAGCTGTTACAGCTGTCAGCACTGTTAACATTGCTCCCCTCCCTGTCCTTTCTGTGGTTAGCACCTAAGCCTGCCTTACCAACTACGAAGACCACAAGCAGAAAGGACCACAAAGGAGAAAGCTTTTATCGACCCTCTTGTTTGAATACCAGTGAGTAGCTCAGAAGGCTGCCTCCCAGCTGATTCAAAAAGTGAGCTCAACAGACTAGTTACAAAGATAGGAAGGCATGTGGCATGCAAATGAAGGCTTCTATTTATGCCAATTACAACACAGCTTCCAGGTCTACCAGCCATAAGCCTTTCATAACAAGCGAGCCAAAGTCCATACTACACCAATTGCTGGCTTCTTACTGAGTTACCTGAGGAGGTGTCCCCCACTTCCCATCCTGACTGAGAATAGTGCACAATGCTGCTAACCAGTGTCCTAGGGAGAGCTGACTCCCCCAACCTATTATACAACCGCTTCATTTTTACAGAATCATTGCCAACATCAGGGACCCTAAACTCTTACAGGAAGGAAAAAACAAAACAAAACAAAAAAACACCTAAATCACTTATTTCTGGCTACGAGGTGGCAGCACAGGACTAATCCAAGCACTCCGGAGGCAGAGGCAGACTCATCTCTGAGGTCAAGGCCAGCCTGGGCTATAAATCGAGTTCCAGGACAGCCAGGGCTACACAGAGAAACCCTACCGTGAAAACAAAGAAAACAAAACAATGATTGAGTTCTGGAATTTAAAATTAAAGAGTTGTGTCACACAAAAGCCACCCATAAAATCCCACTAATAAGAAGAGGCATACACTCTTAAAGAAAACTGGTCTTTAAGGATTAATTGGTATAATTATATACTTAATTTCAAAAAATAAAAAATATATGTATGAAATTATTAAACTACAAATTTAATTAATAATAAAAGATAAAAGATTTTAAGTAAAAAAGAGATATCAATTGAAAATAGTAATTGAGAACCCCACAAAAGACTTCTGCGCTTATTAGGAAGGACAGACCTGACACAGCCTATAAAGCAGATGCTGTATCTCAGACCTCAGCCTCCTGGCACACTAACTACACTGTTAAGAAAAAGAGGGAACCAAATACTTGCAATCTTGACCCTCACTGGAGTCACCGCTGTGGTCTTGGCCATGGTCTGACAGCATCCTATCAACCAACAGAGCAGAGCTGGTCTTCAGTTCTGGCCAATAAGATAGATAGATAGATAGATAGATAGATAGATAGATAGATAGATAGATAGATAATGGCAAGATGCTGCAGGGACCCAGTGACAGCAAGCCTGCTAACCTGCGTTGAACCGTGGACAGCACGTGATAAAAAGAGGGAGCTAACTCCTGAGGTTGTCCTCTGACCACCGTGCATACACACACACCCCAACAGAAATAGAGACAATGGGAGAAGTGCTGTTCTATCCAACTCTATCAATCTCGCTGGCCTTTGGAAGGGGGACCCTGAGACGAAAGAGGCCTCTTGGGGTTCAAACCTAAAGGATACTGCCTGCAGGGAGAGGCTGTATCTGGAACACTGGAACTATCTGGAACACTGACTACACGGTCAAGGAGTCTGTTCAGTCCTGAGGTTAAGTGACAGGTCTGCTAGTTCTCTCTGCTTACCTTGGAAGGCAGTTTCTGTATTTCTAAGCTCACTGTAAAAGTCAACATTTAAATAATACTGGTTACATTATCACCACAATATTACCTATGATAATCAAAAGCAAAGGGTATAGTTCTGTGCAGAAGCTTAAGTTAGTACTTAAGGTAGTGGTGATGGGGGTCACAGACAGACAGACAAAGGCTGACTGACTACACATGACCAAAATGCCAACAGCGGGAAATTAAGCTAAACAATCACAATTGGCAAACACCTTTACTACATAATAAGACTCCATCTTTCTGTTAGTCTGCTTCTGAAAATAGTTTAAACCAGTGCCTGTCGACCTTTCTGGCTTCAGAAATCTGGACTCTAAAAGGCTGTTAATATTGTTGATTTAAGTTGAGTATCCCTTACCCTAAATGCTTGGGGTCTTCAGAAGTGCTTCAGATTTCAGAGTGTCTCAGACACGGAATACTGACATACGATAAGATGTCTTGGGGATGAGACAAGTCTAAACACAAATATCAGAGGCTCACAAATAAAGGCACTTGCCAAGCAAGCCTGACAACCTGAGGTTGATTCCCAGAGCTCACAGTGGAAGGAGAGAACAAAATTCCAAAAAATTGTTCTCTCATTTCAACTATGTGCTTTGGTAAGCGTGCCCACACTCACGAACACCATTTCACTCAATAATAAATAATAATATCATTGCATATTAATATTTTCATGAAAAACTATCTTTTCAGAACAAAAACTGATCGTCTTTGTAGAACAATTAGCTGCTGATGGATTCTGGAAGGGAGAGTCATGTCGTCAGTGATTTATCCACTCGTGAGCCCCCATGGTCTAGTGGATACAGTCATACCCATACTTATGCTGAAGGCACAAAAACAAAACAAAAAGTCAGAAAGTGGGAGGAAGTCTTGCAAGGAGGAGAGGAGGTGTTGATGAGAGTGAAAGGTGGAAAAAAAATAGGGTGGAGTGTGTGATCAGTGCATTAGATACAGTCAAGAAATTGTCAAAGACTAAATTAAAATGTTCTAAAAGAAAAAAATCTAGTTTTCCACTTTACAAATCATTAATGTTGAGCCTAGATATCTGACAGCTGGACTTCTCTACCTATTCCCATTGTTACACTGCAGGCCAGGTAACTTCTGGAAGTTCAACTAGATGACGGAGGGAGGCGAAATGTCTTGGAACTACCATGGAAACTAGTTTTGACTCTGTAAGAATTCCTGGGGGGAAAAGCAATCCTAGGAACCCTTAGGGGTCCCTGGTCTGCACTCTGAAAATGATTCCTCTAAACCCCCATTTCTTCAGTGTACTGCAGGTACAGGGCAGAGTGGGATACAAAGAAACTTATGGGAGCAGAGAGGATTAGAAACCTTGTGTTCTCTTAGCACAGAGCAGTAGCTCATTGAAAGAAAGCAGCAGATGCTGATTTCCACTAATGTCTTAAGAGCTCTTGGCATCTCTCTGATTGCATCAGAGAATCTAGCCAGACCAAGAACACAAATGTGTCAGACTCCCATCATCAGAGAACAACCGGGAATGGGAACCAGACAATAGATGACTCACGAACAGCTGCTAAAGACAGTCTGGCATGGTACAGGTGATAAGTATCGGGAAAGAAGAGACAGTCTATAGAATGGAGGAAGTATGTATAAACTATATGCCTGGCAAAGAATTAACATCCAAAATACAGAAGCTAAGCAATTCCCCAGTATCATAATTAAAAACAACAACAACATATCCCACCCCATAGCATTAAGCAAGGCCCAGGAAGGTGGGAAAAAAGCTTCATCTTAGATCAAGTGGGTAAATACGAAGATGAGTTCTTCTGAGACATTTCTCCTTTATGACACAATGCACAAATGAAAGAAAAAAGATAAACTGAGAATACAGACTAGGTTAATTGTCTCATAAATGAATCATCTCACTTTGAAAAAATAAAAAGATGTAAGTATGTGTCTATCTATGTGTATAAATGAATAGGGCAGTGGAGAAGCTATAGGGAACCAGGAGATATCTACAGAAACAGAAACAGGAGCCAACTCTAAATCGTCTTTCTCAACCAGGGTCCTCATCCAAACCAAAGCCCAGACACTGTGCTATTTTCTCAGGTTCCAGAAGTGCCAAAGAGGTATCTCTAAGGACAATTTAAAAAATAGTTGTATGTTCTTTAGAAAATTATGCAGTGAATATTCCCTTTGTACTAACTCAGAAAAACAACAGCAGCAAACCAACCAACACTAAACACAGAAGACCAGAGCTGGTAAAGGCATCTGCTGTCAAGCCTGATGACCTGAGTAGGGTCTCCAGGACTCACACAGGCTGCAAGGAGAGAAGTAACTCCTGCCAGTTGTCCTCTAACCTCTACACCATATGAATGTGTGTCAATGCACACACACGTTTACACACAGCGCAGATAATAAGGAAATGTAAATCTACAAGTTTAACTATTTGAAAGGAAAAGAAAACATGGACACTGAGGCAAATTCTCCTTTAACAAAGCCTAGGAGCTTTGCAAGGCTCTTAACATGAACACGTGCTCTCTACCACTGTGAGGTTCAGTAAACCAGTTCGTTTTCTAATAAACTTACACATATAAAGTGCCACCTTCCTTCTGGAGTCTTCTACTCCCTGTTATAAGATTGTGGAATGTCAAGAATTTGTTATGGAGAAAACAACAGTTTAATTAAATTTCCCTTGATTTTGATAAGCTCCTAGAGCTGTCTGTGAATTTTAAAAAAATTTCACATGGATTTTTAAACCTAAAGGTAAACATTTTTACAGGATTTAGTGTTAGATTTTTTGCTACATGGAATCTCCCATGTTGTCTTTTTCTGTACATAGAAATATTTTTAGGATACCCATTTTCCCAAAATAGTACAATATTTCAAGATATTATCTGTGCCTAAAGGTAGAAATTTTAAAAAAATCTATAGTAAAACATCTAGGATAATTCTTTTATAATATTATAAATTATATATATGGATATATAAAAATTATATTGTTTTATAATATTATAAATTATGTTATAATATTAACATTAGGGTCACTTAGGAGACATTTTCAAAAGTGTTCATGTAGTGGTTGGCAGGACTCCAACTATTTATAAATACCCTAATGTTCTGATTCTTTGAGATTAAAACATTATATGATTGAATCTTTATACTTTATCCAATTAGATCGTATCTGTATCTAGTATATAAACAGATGTTAAAAAAAGGCTGAATTTTGAAGGAAATTTGCTTCAATGATCTCATTCTTTTATTAAATATGGCTTTATGTACCAGCACATATCATGTCTTATTCTTTTAAGAATACTCCTTTGGTGAGGTTAAACTTGCTAAACCTTCCATTTGAAAGGGTAGACGGTCCACTGAAGAACAGATTAGAATGGTGAACTTCCAATGCTCCTTTACAAAGGTTCAAACCAAAGAATTTTTAAATCACAGAATAGATATTCTTTAAAAAGAACATTCGCCTTTAATCCCAGCACTTGGGAGGCAGAGGCAGGGGGATCTCTGTGAGTTCCAGGCCAGCCTGGTGTACAAAGTGAGTTCCAGAACAGCTAGGACTGTTACACAGAAAAACCCTGTCTCAAAAAAAAAAAAAAAATATATATATATATATATATATTATATATATATGTGTGTAAATAAATAAAGACAACATTCAATTTTAAATGAAGTTTACACTAATGGTTCATGATGAACACTTTAAACATTTTAAGTGTATTTATTCAGTTTGCCTCTGATTTAAAAATTAGTAATTTTGACTTCTGTACTAATATTTTACAGCTGGGGATGCAGCTCAGATGGTAGACTCGTATGCACAGGGCCTGGCCTGGGTTCTACCCTCCAGCACCACATAAACCATAAGCTGGTGTACAACTATAAATCCAGCACTCAAGAGGTGGATGCAGGAGGGTCAGAAGTTCAGGCCTGTTTCAGCTACACAGAGAATTCAAGACTGGCCAGGATACAGAAGACCCTGTCTCATTTTTAAACTAAGTCCACAAAAAAGAGCATCTACTGACAATCAAGGCAGTTCTCCCTGTGCTGTCTTATCTAAAATGGCCAGGTGCTGATTCTGAGTTCCTGCCCCTTTCATTCTGTTCTATACAGTATCTGGACATGGCAAAATAATAACATGACCACAAAACCCTGTGGTAACAACATGATCATTGAGAACAAGAGCATTCAAAGAATAAATACCAAATAAGTGTTACTGTTAGTGCTTGAAAGAGTCACAAGAAAATGAACCTCTACAAGAAGTTTCTTGGAAAACAATTCACAGCAAAGAAAAGGCTCTTACAATTTTAAACTAACAAGAAAGCATTTAAAACTGAAGTTTGCTAAATTTCTAGCTACTTCACATCCTGACTGTACCTTTTTCCTAGAAAATGATTCAAACTGTGGAAAGAAGACATTTCAACTGAAATAATTAAAATTCAGCCTGCAAAGTCATGGCCAAATTGGGTCAGTTAAATTCATCCTCAGAAGTAGCCAAACCAATTAAGCCTACAGTTGACAAGTGGGACTTCATAAACCCCACTAAAAATCTTCTAAACAACAAAAGAAATGATCAACCGGGTGAAGAAGCAGCCCAGAGAATGGGAGAGAATCTCTGCCAGCTATTCATCTGACAGAGAATGAATACTCAGAACATATAAACAAACAAACCAAACAGATGACCCATTTAGTCTGGGACTTGAACAGAGAGTTCTCAAAAATAAATAAATAAATAAATAAATAAATAAATAAATAAATAAATAAATAAATAAAATAAAAAATAAAAATTAAAAAATTAAAAAAGGGTAAGGAATATCTCGAAGAAAATGTTCATTGTCTCTAGCCATTAGGGAAATGCAAATCAAAGTAACTTTAAGGTCTCATCTTACCCCAGCAGAATGAGAAAGACAACAGAACAAGGGACAACAAATGCTGGGGGCCGCAGGGAAAGGGAAATGCCATTCTCTGTTGGAAGCACTGACAACTGGTGCGGCTCCTATAGAACTCAGAGTGGAGAATTCTCAACAGCTAAAAATAAACCTGCCACATGACTCAGCTATACCACTCCTTGACATATGCCCAGAGGACTCAGCATCCTATTCCACTTGCTCAGCCATGTCCATTGCTGCTCTATTTACAGCAACTTGGATGTCCTTCAGTTGACAACAGAACAATAAAAAGTGTGGTACACAGGGCTGGAGAGCTGGCTCAGCAATTAAGAGCACTGCTGCTTAACAGAGGTGTGGTGTCCCAGCACTCAGGAGGCAGAGGCAGGCAGATGGATCTCCAAGTTTGAAGCCAGCCTAGTCTACAGAGAAAGTTCCAAGACAGCCAGGGCTACAGCAGAGAAACTTTGCCTTGAAAAACAAGAAACAAAAAACAAAAAAAATCGAATACAGCAGCCAAACATGCTAGCACACGTCTTTAATCCCAGCATTCAGGAGGCAGAGGCAGATGGATCTCCGTGAGTTTAAGGCCAGCCTGGTCTACAGGGCCAAATATAGAAGAGGGAGGAAAGAGGGTAAAATAACAATAAGGATGCCTGAGAAACTCATAAGGACTCATACTATTAACAATTTACAAAAAAGAAAAAAAACACCTATAATATATGTGTATAAAAAAAATATACATACATAGTTTTAATGAACTTTTCTCATCTGGGCTGACAATGCTCCCTCCAAGACCACCTAACAAAAACCCCACCACCAGGCAGAAGTCCTCTTGAGTTGTTGGTCAGGGTTGTCCAGGAGATTCCCAGAATACACAGGCTATTGCTATTGCCCTTGGTTGCCCCCCAGAGGTGGAAGGTAAGTCCATATCACTTCAGATACAGGGTGCAAAGGCCCCTGAGTTGGAGCTGACTTGAAAGTGTCCTACCAGAAGGCATCACGCAAACTTCCAAAGGAGGGAAGTAACCAACAGTGCTACCCAGCTATGACATCTATGAACCACAACAACGACCAGCATAGCATGATAACCTACAGGTGCAGTAGGTTTGGGCATACAAATCCAATTTCTTTTTCTTTTTGGTTTTTCAAGACAGTGTTTCACTGTATAGCCCTGGCTGTCCTGTAACTCAATATATAGATCAGGCTGGTCTTGAACTCATAACGATCTGCCTGCCTCTGTTTCCCAAGTGCTGGGATTAAAGGTGTACACCACCACTGTCCAGCACATGCCCAATTTCAATTTCTTTCTTTTTTTTTTAAAGATTTATTTATTTATTACATATACAGTGTTCTGTCTGCACACCAGAAGATGGCACCAGATGTCATTATAGATGGTTGTGAGCCACTATGTGGGTGCTGGGAATTGAACTCGGGACCTCTGGAAGAGCAGCCTCTGAACCCTCTCTCCAGCCCACAAGCCCAATTTCTAATTGGATTTAAGACTCACTTAACAAGAGAGAAATTGTCTCGGAAACTTGCCAAGTACCTAGGGCTCATGAAGTCATTGGTCTTGGAGAATGTACAACCACCACTTTACTAAACCAACACAATCCTAAGTACACTCAACTATTCGTCCTTATACTCACAGGTAAGTGCAGTCTTCACCTCTTATCAAGGAAACTTCTCTTCAAAACAGATGGAGACCACTGCAGAAAATCACAACCAATCTAAATGTAGTTGTGGAGCCCAGTCCCCCTGGATCCATCTACAAAACACTCCTGCACCTACGGCTCAGGGAACATAAGACGGGGCAGAAAGACTGTAAGAGCCAGAGGACCAGGGAGTTTGCTGTGAGCCTGAGTCTTTCAGTAATGTCAGAAACCACACGTATGAAGGAAGTCTCACTGACATGACTGCCTAAATATGACCTAAATAAGGGCAACATCAAGAAACATGCTAATATGGATGGGGGGGGGGGGCGGGAGGGAGCTCTCACAAGGTCTCAACTTTACATAAAGAACAGGCAACTAAGGAATGCTGAGAGCATTCCTATGGGTAACATTATACAGACTGAGGAGGTTCTACACACACACACACACACACACACACACACACACACACACACACACATATAACACACATATATATATGCATGTAACAACAATTAATGGAAAAAGAGGCTATAAATTTGAAAGGGAAAAGGAGGGTACATGGGAGGGTTTGGTGAAAGGAAAGGGAAGGAAGAAATAATATCAAAATTAAAAATTTAAAAAAACCAAAACAAGTAATCAAATCATTTAAAACTGTTCTAACTTGAAAACTGATGTGTCATGATCCAACTGCAACAGAAATAAACTACTTTTAATCCCAAGGATGGTTATTTTTAATTCTTCAGAGAACACAAACCTAGAAGTGTTGATAAGTTGGGGAAGGGAGTCTGAGATGGTGCAACTACCATGCTCACGGGTAACCCTTGTCAAAGATCTCCAGAAACAGTATTGTTAAATGCTTTGCTCATCCTCTCAGCAGCAGCCCCAGCCCAGCCCAACAAAGCCTCCTCCCAAATGTGACCAAAGCCAACTTGGAAACTTTGCTCTTCACAACTGCAGCTTGGCCTTTCACCCAAGACCTAAGCAAAGCTTCCTCTCACCAACCTGGCAGAGCCGGCCACCAGACAACACAAACAAAATCCTGCTGCTCATGCAGACCTTTCCATTATGTCCTCAGAAGCGAGAAGCTGTAACATACAGCTCAACTCAATGAAAAGGGAAGGGGGTGTTTCTAAGCTAGTTTTTCAAATACAACTTATATCCCTGAGAATTTCTCCCTAAGATATTTGCTGCTTTCTATGTTTGCCCCAGCATGCTGGCATTTTTACAGAAAGTCCTTAGATTTGCTCACCCGTAGTTTCTAAAGGACTCTTCAGGCAAAGATTCAACTCCTGCCAAGGCTCTCTAGGATCTCAGCATTCCCAAGTCTGCCATATGTACTCTAGTGTGTACATAAAACACTCTACCTTTATAATATGACACACTTCCTGAACTTCTTTAGCCCAGAAAACACAACACGCAAAACTTAGTCATTCGTGGCAACAGTGTATATATAACTCTACTCTGCTCTCACAGGTCTAAAATGAAAATGTAGTAAATTAATTTTAATTAATTTCTTTTAATTAAGCTTTTAAAACACAGCATATTTTATATATTACCACAATAAAAATATGTCTGACGAGCACATTTTCTGAACACGGCTTATCTCTAGCACTAGAAATTCCATGTATTAGAATATAACCCGGTGAACACTATTTTCAGCATTTCTACCGCTCTGCTTTCCTTCTCTGCTGCTGTGATAAGACGCTGACCAAAAGCAACTGGAGAAGAAGGGTTTAGTCGGCTTACAGGTCATAGTCCATCACTAAGGGAATCAGGGCAGGCAGGAGTCTGAGGCAGAGCTACCTTTCTTATACAGTCAAGGCCCACCTTCCCAGGAACGGTACTGCACACAGTGCATCTCTTTCATCAATTATCAATCAAGAAAATGCCCCACAGACACACCCACAGGCCAATCTGATGGAGTCAACTCTTCAACTGAGATTCCTTCTTTCTGTCTAGGTTTGTGTCAAGTAGACAAAAACTGTGACTGTTTATAAATACAAGTTTGGGTTTTGTTTTTCCTAGAAAATAACCAACAAAAACCAATTCTACATTTATTGGTGCTCTTCCTAATCAGCTACCTAAGAATTCTAATTCAGTTGTCTCAACCTTCATGTCTTTCAGCAGACAGAAAAAAAAAATCTTTCTTCCAACTCATCCTTTTGGACAAATAATTCCTATCCCACACTTCTCCTACACTTCAACATAGTTCTGTAGCAATGGCCCACCTAGCCCCTAACCCTGGAAGAAAAGAATCTCCCATCATACTAGGGATCTAAGGGTAAAGCACTACAATGTGCATTCTTCTTCACATGGTCATAGAACTCCCCAGTGAGAAGTCAATCAAGCCTTAAAATAAACTCTTTCAAAGTCTCCCTTTACCACTGTTTTCAAGGATCTTAAGAGGATGGGTGCTCAGAGAGCAGGTGTACTAACCCTTACATGAGAGTCTATGGGGACAGGAGGATAAAGAAGGCTGTTACTAAGCGGCACCCTGGCTCACTGAGATGAGAAAAGATTACAGCATTCCTTGCCTTATAATAATTTCTCCATGCATTCTATTTCATTTAGACTAGTTAAGGAAAGCCACACAGTCACTAGGGAGGTTAAGTAGACACTGAAACTACAGGACTTTGCTTTAAATTACAAGTTGCAGAGTCAAATATGGAATAAAGAAAGAAGAAACCAAAGTCAGATTTGCCAACCACAAATGACCAGAGTTGGATAGTTCTAAGTAAATGCTAAACATACCAAAGTACAATAAAATACTCGGCATACTTTAATTAACTATACTTTGCTCACATGATAGTACAGGGTACCAAGAAGTAAAAAGTCTCTGGAAAGGAGGATTTGTGTTCCAAACTGATGGGTGCTTGTTGTTCTTGCTTTGAAGAGAACTAGGGCATCACAGAGCTGGAGCATGATGACTCAGGCTGACATATGCATCCATCAGGACCTATAACGAACATGTAATGAACTGGGTTGTCTTAAAGAAATTCCTGAAGTATGAAAACATGAGGAACAACTAACTGGAAGTGTAATAACAACAAAGTCTACGTTTTCTCAATTTTAAAATCCCAATGTTCTGAAAAGTGAAAGTATTTTTACAACTCATTTGGCAGCCAAATGTATTGACTTGAACCCAAAGTATTTTTATAATGCTTCTATACTGACTGGTGGTAAAAGCTTCACCTCAATGGATTTGAGAATAGTCTTTATTTCCCCTATTAAATGTAACTGTTCATCAGTTTCACTTGTATGTGATTATTAACGTGTGATTAAAGACTAATGCCTCAGATGCTGCTGGGGGTACTATAGCATACAAACATACACACACACACACACACACACACACACACACACACACACACACACGTATAATTCTCAAATACCCTGAATTCTAGCATACCAGTCTCTAGGGTTTGGGGTATGAATTATAGACGTGTTACAGTTATTAATATTTATAGCTGATCATGTTAAACATAATCAAAACTTGTTCTTCTGCTGAATTACCGCCAATGACTTTCTGGATCATTCAGAATAACAACTAAACTCTCTGTAACTGCCTACAAAGACTGCTAATTTTAAAAGGGCTGTGATATAAGGCATTACTTGGTAACCTGTTAGACACGTAGTATGCCAGATCTAGCCCCGTTTATAAATCAGAAGCATAACCTGCAAGACCTCAAAAGGTCTGCTACTCTTACCCCAACAGGCCATCAACTTCTCTCTCTCTCTTACTCACTTTTCTCCAGCCTCTCTGGCTTTCTTACTGTCCATCAGACATGGAAGATGCACGTTCACTCAGCAGCCTCTTCAGGCTGTCGTGTGTTTCCCTATGTTATCTCTGTGGCTTGCCCAATTCTTCACTCAGTGAGGTCCTCCCTTTCCTTTATCTGAAAAGTAAGAATGCCCTGACACTCAAGTTCTTCAAACTGCACTGGTAATGCAGAAGCAATGGTAGGTAGAACCGCCAGCATTTCAACCCCAAACAAAGCAGTAATAATGTGCTACAGTTGCCATCATACACTTCAACACTACACTCATAACAAAAAAGAAAAAATACATTTCACTTAAGAATTTCCTGATGAAGTATTTATTTATTTGTTTGTTTGTTTGTTTGTTTGTTTGTTTGAGACAGGGTTTCTCTGTGTAGCTTTGCACCTTTCCTGGAACTCACTTTGTAGCTCAGGCTGGCCTCGAACTAACAGAGATCCGCCTGGCTCTGCCTCCCGAGTGCTGGGATTAAAGGCGTGTGCCACCACCGCCCGGCAAAGTATTGATTTATTAAATCTCAGCCCGGAAGATACACCTTTTTATATTCTGTGTAACAAAATGGGAACTAGGTAAGGTATAGCCAACTACATGGATAGTGAAAGTATGATAAATAAAAAAATAAATATAACAATCTTGAATAAAAGCACGTATGAGATCATCACAGTTGAGAGCTGGTGGCTTCAACTTCAAAAACATCATTTCACTTGAAAGAATGGCTGACAAACTATGACTACTCAAACGTGGGGATTTGACAGTTATTTTCAAAGTAAGCTTGTCATTTCAACAAAACTGACAGTATTTATTAGTAGTCATAAAACTCAAGCTTTCAAGTGAAAATTAGAATCTGCGGAAACTATGTCAACCATCATGAGTTTAACAGATTGTTAATATTTAAAGGCTTCCAATGAGATATATGGTTATAATTAAAGAAGGTGATTTTTAAATATACTGTAGAATGAGCTGTGTTAACATGAGAAGATGCATATAATTTCATGAACTAATCTTTTTGAAATATCAAATACACAACAATATAATATCATATATGGGTAAAAGATCCAGTTAAATACAAGGTATACTAATGAATTTTAATGTTAACAGTACAAAATGTTTCCTGATCCTGTTTCAGAATCAAATCATTTTTATGGAACTACTACATGTTGAGGGGCTGGGGAGATAATTCAGTTGGTAAAGTGCTTGCCACGTGTCTTAATTAGGGTTTCTACTGCTGTGAAGAGACACCATGACCACAGCAAATCTTAGAGAACATTTAATTGGGGTGGCTTACATTTTCAGAAGTTTAGTCCATTATCATCATGGCAGGACATGACGGTGTGCAGGCTGACATGGTGTTGGCAACATCTTGATCAGAAGGCAACAGAAAGTGGTCTATCTCACTGAGTATGGCTTGAGCATATATGAGACCTCAAAGCCTGCCTCCACAGTGACACACTTCCTCCAACAAGACCACACCTACTGCAATAAGGCCACACCTCCTAATAGTGCCACTCCCCTTGGGGGCCGTTTTCTTTCAAACCACCATCCTACACAAGCATGAGGACTTAAGTTTGACTCCAGCACCCCCATAAAAAGTTAGGTAAGGCTGGAAAACTAGGTTTTGCTAACACGTTACAAAGGGTTTGGGTTGTTTTGTTTTGGTCTGTTAGGACGTTAGG
Source organism: Peromyscus eremicus (assembly GCF_949786415.1). Taxonomy (NCBI): domain Eukaryota; kingdom Metazoa; phylum Chordata; class Mammalia; order Rodentia; family Cricetidae; genus Peromyscus; species Peromyscus eremicus. The sequence goes on from NC_081419.1 coordinate 51,918,578, forward strand.
CTGGCACACAGTGGGATAAGGAATCCCTAAACACAGCCCAAGGTAAACTAATTAGCCTCTGGGAGGGCAACAGGATCTTTTGTGTCCAGAGCTTTTTCCAGGCATTCTCATTGTAACAGTAAAACATATACCATTCCCCAAAACAAAACAGGCCACAGGGCTCTCAATAACGCTGAATAGTGTAAATGGGTCTTGAGATTAGTTTGGGTGCTAAAAACAAACTAATAGCTAGTTCACAGTAGCAGATTCTGCAGACCTGAACACCTACAACTCACCAGGCTTTTGTTAAATGCTTTTAAACTTATTTTGTTGATAACTCAAAACAACCTTAAGAAGTAGGTATAATACACAGCGTCTTTCAAAGATGAGAAAATCAGTAAGTGAGAGACCAAGGCATAAACACAGTTAAACATCCCCAGCACACAGCCAATCCTTAACCAGAGCATATGATTTCACAGCACATGCTCATAACTATGACTGATAACAGAGAGGCTCTAGTGAGAGCAGGTAGCTCATCTAACACTACCCATGCAGTCAGAAACAACCAAACCCAAAGCCAATTACTTGAGAATGGAAAGGAGGCAAGCTAAGGAAGGTCACATGAACAGAAAAAGGCCAAGTAAACTGCTCACAGACAGGTATTTGAGTGGCTGCTTCAGATGTGGGTCTAAGGATTCAACACTAGGCTACAGACTGGATTCAAATCACAGGTTTGGAAGGCTAGTGGAGGGATGCTGATATCCCTTTGAGCCGAGTTCACTCAAGCTCCTGATGCACTCTTGCTACTGCCAGCTTCCTTGTAGTACAACCTTCAAAGTCTTAGGACACTTCCTAGCTGTCATGTCCAGAGGGAGTGAGCGTATCTTAAATGCATTAAGGCTGAAGAGGGCTAACTCTCAGGCCCACAGCATGTTCGTATCTTGACACCATCCTGACTGGGATTAGTGATAGGAAGGGCACATACTGTCTATATTTATGCTATTAAAGTAAAAAACAGCATTCTCTTCCAATTTCAAATCCTCCTAAGCTAAAAATTCTGCTGGGATATACAGATTAAATTCTGCATAATCTTGCATTTTTCTCCTTCCTGTAATATTTAAACTATGAATCATTTTTGTTAGGGATGATTTTTTTTTTAATGAGGGATCTAATATATGGAAGAAAAAAAGAAGTGGGTGGCAGAGCAGCACTCATGGTTTTTGCAATGCAGCATTCAGCAACTACGGAAGCTGGAAGAGAAGTAAAGTGAGACTTCAGACTGTTACCAGTATTGGGGAAGGAGGGAGAAAGCCAAAGCCATAAAGCCAGGTTATAGGAGTTCATCCACGTCCCTGTACAATGTGTTACTAAGTGAGAGGCGGACCATGTCATCCTGAGAGAAACAGAGGTGGAAAACTGACTCAGTTATGCATTTGAACAGAACGTACGAGCTTCTCTGAAAAACTTTAGATGGGATTAGGAAAGCTTCTAACATACAATGGGTGACAAACGACAATAATACTTTCTCTCTGAGTATTCTCTCACTTTATGTCAGTGACTACACAAAGAAACAGGAGTTCCACAGCTTCATTAATGTCCAGATCACCCTAACACTATTTTTGCCTTGAATCTCTACGTTCATCAGACCCAACTCTTCTATCTGCAGTTCCTGAACTAACTGTGAAGGTGAGAAACAGAATGCTCAATACAATAACGTGCTCTCTGGTATTTTCCACAGTCAAGTGGGCTGCCATCCAACCTCCTGCCTCTTCTAACCACAGCCCATGCTTCACCATATGGTGTACAGAACAGCAGTGACTCAACATTTTGCTAGATCATAAACAGCAAACATGGATACGAAGCAGTTATCAAGAGCTGTAGATTCCACAGACCACCATGGTTCTCTTGCATGATACAAGTGAAACACAAAGAAAAAAAATGGCAAAGATGGAGGATAGGACTGGGAATGTAGCTTAGCTGGTAGTGGGCTTAGGCCCACTTTTTTTTTTTTTTTAAATGAGGGATCTAATATATGGAAGAAAAAAAAGAAGTGGGTGGCAGAGCAGCACTCATGGTTTTTGCAATGCAGCATTCAGCAACTAGGTCCTGGGCTCCATCACCTGAATCACAGTGGCTTATGCCTTCAATCCCGGTACTCAGGGAGGTAGAGGCAGGAGGAACAGAAGTTCAAGGTCATTCTCAGCTACATAGCAAGTTCAAAGCCAGCCTAGGCTAGACACTGTCTTTATAAAATGTTTAAGGATTTTTTTTTTTTTTAAGGTAAAGGGTACCTGACAGCTTCCCATGTGGGGCTTAGGTGGAAGAGGGGTTCTACATTTTCTGGCAGGCTGATATGACTTTCTGAAAGGCAGACTATAAGAACCTGCCTCACTTTGAGCTGCTAGCTTTGGCAATGCAGGAAAGATCAACAATGTGGGATCTAGGGTTATGAAAACCTGCCTATGCTAGCTAGAACTTACTAATCAGAATTTTACTTTGGGCAAGTCAAGGGCAAATGAATATTTGTCATTATTATTACTATTCCCCCTGAGATATCCAATATTAAAGAAATTTTCAGGAAAATACACATAGATGTCATTAGAAAGATTTCCCAATAAAGTCTTTAGAACACTAGTGATGCCAGAGTCTACAGAAAAACGGAGGAAAGCTCCTTGCTGGCACTCTGCAGCAAACAGCTCCTAAAGCATTTCCTATACAACAAACAGCAAAGAGCCTGACAAAAGTGCACGTGACATAATATATGTGCATATAATATATGCACACATCACATACGCAAATATACACATTCAAATCAAGCACGAAACACAGTGCAGATCCAGATACTAGTTAAAGCCATATAAACCAAGGAGTGATTTATAAGCAGTGTAAGAGACCTCTCATATGAACACAATTAGAAGTTAGTGAATTCCTACCAACTAATAAGAAGACACATGTCAACAGAATAATTAGAAGACATTACACCTGGAAGAACTTTCCAAGATATCTTTATTTAAGCTATGATTGTTTTCACATTTCTACCACAGGACCCAGATACTGGACCAATGCCAAATATACTTCATGTTTGAAATGTGGTCCAGTAGGGTTTCCAAAGTGGACAGGCAAACATTATCCTAGTCTTAAAAATCTAAATAGATTCTTTTGTTTAATTTCAAATTCAAGTTAAAGCTTCCTAGTAAACAATGCGCTATTCTAAAAGAAGACTGAGTGTTTGGTGTCAAACAGCTGTGCACAAGCATTTAGTCTAAAATACTATATGCATGCTTTACTGCACTAGCACTGTCAGGGTGCCCTCCAAAATGTGGGGTCCTAGAGCCTGGAAAACAAAGGGCCATTGTCACTGGAAAGTGAAAAGTATTATGTGATTCAAACCAACACTAGGCACAGAGAAATAATAGCAATAGAAAAATATTTCCATTGCTTTTATATTCTGTAAGAGATGAATATGTACTATTAATGAGATTTTAAATTCCTGTAATATGACAAAATAAATGATTCTCTGATAGTTCACAACTAACCATCAAATCAAATCAGGACCGAGGAGCTTTCCAGGGAGATTGAACTAAGGTGTGCTCGCTTAGAAATAATCCAGAGCTTACATTTTGTGTCCTTTACCTACTCTCTCATTTTATGTGTATTTTATTTAAGAACATTATCTATTATCTGTTTTTCTGTATGTATGTTTGCACTTCATTGGTTTAACATTGAGAAATAAGCAAACATGACTCCTTACAGTTAGTTACACTGGACCAAGCGTAAAGAGGGTGTCAAGACCACAGACAGGGTTTGCCAGAGGCCACAGCAAATCAAGGAGACCCCTCCCATACAAGAGTTTTCAGATGACAATAACGAGGAATTAGAAGAAATGAACAAAATGCATCTGAGTATAAACCAGAACACTGTAGCACATGCTTCAAAGCCCAGTTAGGGAAGCAGCTATCCACATAAAAAGATAAGTCTTTTCTTGACAAACTGCACACATTTGCATTTCACAAAACGTGGCAAAATGATGCACAAAGAAGAGAACTCCATTTAAGCTATGTAATATCCACCTGATGTCAACTGCAGACTACAAACCTAAACACAGAAAATAAAATAAAGACTAGGATGTTTACAGTGTAAAAAGTTTGTTACCATTGGTTGTCCACCCTCCACCCCCTGCCAAAAAAAAAAAAACTGGAAATGGATACAATTGAAAGCATGGTTTTTATTTTATCAATGAAAAAAGTAACTAAGTCACTTTATAAATAAAACATTACCATCTTAGAACTCAACTATGCCAGTGGGTAAACAAGTCCCAGACGCTGGCAAACGGCCCCTTATCTGTTCCCATACTGCATTCCTCTGACCAGAATTTCTCTAGTAACTAGTTCAGAAATCAAATGATGAAATGCAATGTATACATGAAGTCAATGAAAATTAAACTTTAAAAAAGGATGTTTCACCAGCTTTTAAAAGGAGATCTTGTGCTAAATGATATGGTGTCAGTAACTGACCTGAAACAGAACACTGAGCCCTTGACACTGGAAAGGGCAGACTAACAAAGGAATGCTTTCTGTGTGCTGCCTGCCCACAGAGCACAGTTAGTGGGCAGCTCAGCAAGGACATGCAACAACTGCTCTGAGAAAGCAAGCTTACGATTCTTTCTTCATGGATAACAGGTTCTTTCTTCACAAACCTTCCTAAGAATGGTGGAAAAGGAGCACTTTCAAAATCCGCCAAAGTATTCGCTTAGGGGCTTAAATTTAGATATTTGTAAATCTGATTCAGTTGGCAACAAAGAAAGTTCCTTCTACTGCTCTCATTCTATGGCTTTGCTTTTGCTGCTTGACCCCTATGAAGAGGCAGAGAAAACTCAGAATGTCCCTGAGAAGCCATGCTCCAGCACTAAAGTATGCTGAATGTACTTTCCTCCCTAGGCCACTAGGAATACAGTGTTCCTTCCAATGAAACTGCTGACAGGATTTTACAGATCAGCACACAGTATACATTTCTCTACCAATCTCACCATCAGCTCAGCATCATTCCTTTCACACAGCATAATGTTAATGTACATAGTAAACAGGAAAAACCGTATCAGTTAAACGTTACATACACAGGGGTAAAAAGGAGCCTCAAGTAATTCATGTTATGATCATATTATGATTCCTCGACTGCATTGTTGTTCCACTCAGCAAATCTCAATCATAATTAGAATTAGGAATTCCTAATTATTAGAACTAGAAATATTCCATAGCATATTTCAAATATGCTTTCTTGTGTCTTTAAATATAAAAATAACACAATTACCTGGAAACAACTGCTAGTGGCAATTGTTTTATAAACTATAAATTGTCATATAAACCTACATTTTCTATCTTCATTTCCCAGGTTTTCTTACAATGAAGCATATTTATTAGCGGTACCAACCATAATACAGGATTCCATTAGAAGAATCATTAAATTACAATTTCTTTATAACATACAGTAGCTAGAGTGCTGTGTTCCCCATTTCACAAAGAAAAGTTAAAATGAAAACAGTATGGAGGAGAGAATAAAATGACTTATATGAAATATATAGATTACCAATGGCCATTTACATCTGTCCATCCAGATCCACTCTGGCTAGTTCTGTTTACTCTGTGCTCCAAAAGGTTGGTATCTACAGACTTGTGCTCTGGCTCCTCATTGGATTTGGGTAACTGGAGATACTACCATGAAATAGGAGGACAATGCCTTTTCATAAGGAAATGAAGCTGGGAGTGTGGTGCCTGTGGAGACACCATTATCGTAGAGGCTATTATTGATATATTAAATTTTGAGTGGCTCCAGAATATTACATATTTCACTGATAATATGCATGCGATGTGTGTTAGGTTTATAAATGGCTTCCATTTCATAATATACTCTATACGTTAAATAGGTACAAAAAATAAACCTCTCTTTTCTTTTTTAACGTGTTTAAAGGGCAAATACAATGAACAGAGGCAGCCCCTTTCTAGTCTAGCGATCCCACTGTGCTTTCAACATAACCTTAACATCTTCCACAGAGGAACTGGCTCCTCTCTAGAAATGAACATTTTTCCAAGTACTAAATTTAAGACTCAAACTTCTTACATTTTACTGAATCTCCTTAAGCTGAAGGGGAAGAGGAAGCAGGGTAGCAAGTGCCATCTTGTGGACTGCCTAGAAATTGTTCTCTTTTGTTTCAGAGTTCCAGAGCTAATCATTACAAATGTTTACAAGGTTCTAAATAACCAAAATGTTACTGTAACTTAAATCAAGGTTAACTTTGCCAGGACTTTATGTCAATAACTATAATAAGCCACATTTGTGGGAGGAGGGAGTTGAGACAGTTCAGTCCAGGCTGTCCTGGAACACATACAGTGCAGGCTGGCCTCAAACTCCTGTGTTCTGCCTGCCTCAGCCTCTCAGTTGCTGAGATTACAGCCATGCACTACCATACCCAGCACATTGATGGATTGGAGTAAGATCCTTCTAAAGAACTTGGAATAGTTATAGTCACACCACAATATCTAATCCTTAACCTTCAGGAATTAGGCTGGATAATGAAGTTTGAGACCCCTGTCTATCAAATGGACTTTAAAAAGCAACTAGTTGGTGGAGAAGTTAGAATAATTCTCCCAATTTTATGATATAGCAAACAAAGTTATAAAACACTGTGTCTCATAAAAATGGGGGAGGGGAACTTTTCACAAAAACCAAACCAAAAGAAGTTATCATGAATCTAAAATACAGTGGGATGGATGATACACCCATAAATCCATAACCTTTGCTCATGAGTCTGATAAGCAGAAGATGTAGGCTGGGGTCCCAGCTCAGTGGTAATGTAAGGTGAGGCCTGAGTTTGATCCTAGCTCTATAAAAGAGCTATTATGTAGCATACACACACACACACACACACACACACACACACACACACACACACACACCAAAAAAAAAAAACAAAAACAAAAAACGAACAGCTCTACTTTCTCACAACAGTGAATGATGCCCACCCGCTAAACAGTGTGGCCTCTTAATTTGGAGACCTTGTGGTTCAGCAATATTACCACAACCTGTCTGGATTTTAAAAAACATGGATCTTGCCTAACAAGTCCAGGCCCTAGGTTTGATTCCTGGCACTACCCGATATAGTAACTGTTTCCTGTCATGTAAAAGATGTCAGATGGAAATACACAGCAGGGGTGGGAAAATGGCTACTAGTAAAGCACCTAAGTTCAGAGAGCTAGCACCCACATAAAAAGCAAGGCATAGTGGCACATGTCTGCAACCCCAAAGTCGTAGAGGCAGGATCCTGGAGCTCAATGGTCAACCTGTCTAGCCAAACTTGCCTATGAGAAAACCATTTTAGGGTATCTCTTTCTTAAATCATCTAATATTAACATACTTAAAATGCATTAATTTTCCTTCCTCATCTGATAGCAGAAAACAGTTTATTATAAGATTAGAAAATGCAGCTGTTATCTACTGAAATCTTATCATTTTTAATTAAAAATTATTTCAAAAACTGTAGGAAAATTGCAAATGTTTTTGTCTTGATTGAAGAGTGAAATCACCTAGCATTAAGAGGGTGTGTGTAGTCACAGCTCAAAGAAACAAGGGCTGGGGATTGAGTAGATTGAGTAGTCACTGCCTTCTTCCCCACCAAGCCCTCCGGAGGCTGGAACACTTGTGTGTGCCTGTGTGGAGAGGGAAGGGAGGGAAGGGTGGAGACAGGGAGACACAGAGAGCAAGAGCTCAGAGCTCCCCTGTCTGGACAGACCTAGGAAAGCAACAGGAGAGGCTGGGCGGGTGCTCTAGAGCATGGCTTCCGTCAGCCTAGAAAACTCTGAGATAACTTATCATTATGATTTCAACTGAAATTCAACTGAAAGAATAAGATGACAAGACCAGAGGATCTGTTTTTTGTCAAGGAGTTTAAAGTCTAGGATTAACTTTTAAAAACCACAATGAAGAAATGAAGAAAAAGTATAAATTTTGTCTTTTAAAAGTTCTCCTTTGTTGCTGTTGTTTGGGGCTTTTTGTTTGGTTTTTATTTTTTTCGAGACAGGGTTCTTCTGTACAGCCCTGGCTGTCCTGGAACTCACTTTGTAGACCAGGCTGCCCTTGAACTCAGAGATCCACCTGCCTCTACCTCCAAAGTACTGGGATTAAAGGTTCTCTTCTTTAGCTATATAGGCTGCACACACACCATGAGCATCTCTGGAACCTTAAGGAGTTAACAAATGCCATCAAACAACCAAAGCCAAAACATCACCACAACAACGGAGAGAAGTAGCAAAGGCAACTTCACCAAGTTTCACTATTAAATGACTGTTATAAGCAATACATGAAATGTCCTGTAAGCCACTGAGTACCTCCCTTGCTTTTTAACATTGTCTTCTGTGGTGTGTGCTGGCCTCCATCTCACTATGCAACTGAGCAAGACCTTGACCTCCATACTTCACTGCTTCTATGTCCCAAGTGCTGCGATTACAGATGTGCACCACCATGCCTGGCTACTGGATTTACTTTCTTTAGTGACCACAGCTTAATATACTCTAGCCCATTTTGAAAAACAATTGTGTGAGCTTTGTGTCCTACTGTTTATTCTTTTCTCCTGAGCAATATTGAAAACACTCAGGGAGCTGGGCACAGTGGTACAGTTGTAAACACAGCACTCAGGAAGCAGAAGCAGGAGGGTTATAAATTCTGGTCAAGCCTGGACTATATAGAATTTAAGGCTTAACATGGATTACTCAATGAGACTCTACCAAAGTAAAAATAGAAAGAAAGAAAAACAAAATCACTCCAGCCCGGTGTCTAGGTAGAGGATGTCTGTGAATGCTCTCTGAATCTGGTAACTATGGTGATATTTTATTTGTGCTGAAATGTGATTTTATTTGTATGTTAATAAATAAAAGTGACTGGGGGTCAGAGCTAATAGCTAGCCATAGCAGAAGTCTGGCAGTAGTAGCACACGCCCTTAATACAATCACGTGGCAGGCAGAGTCTGTGTGTTCAAGGACATAGCCAGCTTGGAGACACACGCCTTTAATCTCAATACCAACCATAGAGACCTGGAGGTCTGTGTAGACAGGCAGTGACAAGGAGGTCATGTGGTTGGGTTTACAACCAATGAGAAAGCAGAACAGAAAGTCAATAAAAAGACAGACACACAGGAAGTAGGTGTCTTTCTGAGGGGAAGGACGGCAGCGGCAGCGGGTGGTAAGAAGGTGGTTTTAAGTCTCAGCTTTTGGCTACTGCTCTGACCTCTTGGGCTTTTAACTCTGCATTTGGCTCTGTGTTTCTTATTTAATAAAACCGTTCAGAATTCCATCTACAGGTTACCCACCAGGTCTGAAAGGGAGGCTTAGAGAAAGGGCTTCCCTTCACTGCTCCTTGAGAACAGCCTGCAAAACTCTGAAAGAACTGAGAACTATGACACCTGAAGCTTCCTGCATTTCTCTCCCCTCCGTTTCTTCTCTCTGGAGAGCAAAGCCCCTCCAAAGGAGGCTTCATTTCCAACACAACATTAGACACACAGCAACACTGTGTGCAGATGCTGTTCTCTGCTTTCAACTGAAGAGGTTGTTAGATGCTAGAAAACAGTGTAAATCCAATCACTGTTTCACCATCAACTTGAACAACTGTGTTGACAAAAGAAACCAATTTCATAGTAAGAGATACATTTGCCTTTCACAGGCCACACAATTGCAAGAATATACATGTATCTTCCCTTTACTGAAAATAAAATAACAGGTCAACAACGAAAATATGTAAGAAGCATTCTGAGCTATGGTCTGTAGCTAACTCAGTTAAAATTACAAAGTGACAAAAACATGAATTTTTAACCCTGAACACAAACTACAGAAGTGCATTGGTTTAGGCCACCAAGACTTAAGACCTGTAGTTTCAATCCCCAGAAACTATATGGTGGAAGAACATAAACAATTCCTATTTGACAATTCCTAGTCTCTGACCTCCACATGGGCACCATGGCATGTGTACACACATACATATATACATTAAAAAGGAAATAAAGTGTACTAAGCTTAAAAAAAGGAAAAAGCATTCCCATTCCATGTTTTACAAGTTACTTGGATCACTGGACAAGCACTTCTTGAGCACTATACTGTGTGAAGCACTGTGCCCAGTTTGAACATAGTATGGACGAGAGAAGGAAGCTTACCCAGGGATCTGTGAGAGAAAAGGTAGGGCAATGGCAAGATACAGAACTACTATGAAACACAGTACTACCTGTGGGACAGTGGTGGTGCACGCCTCTAATCCCAGCACTCGGGAGGCAGAGGCAGGTGGATCTCTGTGAGTTAGAATCCAGCACAGTCTACAGACGGAGTTCCAGGACAGCCAGGGCTACACAGAGAAATCCTGTCTTGACAAATCCAAAACAAACAAACAAACAAAAAACCTCAGTGTACTACTAAAGGACATAGGCTCACAAGTAAAATGATTAAAAAAAAAAAAATACTCAGAAGATAAAGGGACTACTTTTGATGGGGCAGAAAGTGCAGAGAGGGGGTTGTATGACCTGAAAGGAATGCGGGGTGCCATAGATGAGAACAGAGAAATAACAGGTGAGGCTAGGGAGATGGCTCCGATTAAATGCTACCATCCATGCAGGAGGATCTGAGTTCGGATGCCCATAAGTAACATAGAAGGTGGCACTGTGGTATTCATCTGTAACCCAAGTGGTGGTGTGGGATGAGGAAGAGGCTAATCGCTAGAGCTCACTGGCAAGTCAGTCTAGCTGAATCAACAATCTTCAAACTCAGTGAGAGGCTGTCTCAAAATATACGGTGAAAAGTTACTGAGGAAGACATCTAAGGCTGACCTCTGGCTTCCACATGTATACACAAACACACGCACACACACCCACATGAGCACACACAGAGAGAAGAGAGAGCACAAAAAAGCAAGCGCACACAGATGTGAAAGCCTTGCAAAGACCCGCTGCAGGAGTTAACAAATGGCTGGGCATCCGAGGTGGGGAAGGACAGAAGAGCGAACACTAAGCTCTGGGGGTGGAACACACTACCTGAATGTTTACAGGAAGTCCGGACAGACTTGGAATGTCCAGGAAGACAACGCTAGAGAGCTGGGACTCATCTACACTGCTCCTGCTAAAGGCCTGGGACTTCCAAGACAGATGGGAAGGGCACCTCTTAAAGAACACTATGTACACTGCAGCAGGGAGAACAGCCAGGGGAAGAAGGAGAAGCAGCAGATCACAGCAAAAGAGCCGCTGGAAAGATCAAATAATGCAGAGAGAGCCACGGGAGAACTGAGAAGAGACCACCAGGTACTGGCCACTGACAAAGCACTTCCAGCTGAACAGCAGCAGAATGTAAGGAGAGCTTGTGGAAGATGCTCTCCTTGACCAAACTTTAGCCAGCTTCCTCTAGGCCAGTGGTTCTCAACCTTAAGGGTCCATCGGCCCTCTCACAGGGTTCACCTAAGACCAGTGGAAAACAGAGATATTTACATTATGATTCATAACAGAAAAATTACAGTTATGAAGTAGCAATGAAAATAGTTTTATGGTTGGGGGGTCACCTGTAGCTGGAGTTTTCTCCAGTCCCACTCGGGGCCCCCCAAAGCATCTTCTGATGTGGGACAGAGAAAAACCAATATTTTTATTTAAAGCAGGTTGATTATAAATGCAATCTCTTTCTAAAGAAAAAAAAGAGGATAGTTTAGATATGATAAGATGAAAGGGTAGATTATTGAACCTACTTTTAAAGCACAATTTGTTTAAAATGTTTTACATTGCTATAGATTTTAGTTTATTGATACAAGTTTAAACTTAATTTTGTTATACTGTATGTATATTTCTACTCTTGTTTAAGGTATTATGTTTGTACAGCTCATTTGATGTTGTTGTTTTTTGTTTTGTTTTGTTTTGTTTTTCAAGATAGGGCTTCTCTGTAGCTTTGGAGTCTGTCCTGGAACTCACTCTGTAGACCAGGCTGGCCTTGAACTCACAGAGATCCACCTGCCTCTGCCTTCCGAGTACTGGGATTAAAGGTGTGCGCCACCTCCGCCTGGCGCTTTTTTTTTTTTAAAGATTTATTTATTATGTATACAGTATTCCCTGTAGGCCAGAAGAGGGCACCAGATCTCATTACAGGTGGTTGTGAGACACCATGTAGTTGCTGGGAATTAAACTCAGGACCTTTGGAAGAGCAGTCAGTGCTCTTAACCACTGAGCCATCTCTCCAGCCTGCTCATTTGAAATTGTAATGGATAATTAAGAAATACAGATTAATAATTAGTCTTCTATGATAGTCACACTTATAGTCATGTTAAGTTTTCTAGGTATACATAGATATAATTCAATTAGGTAGGTAATCTTCAAACACTTCAAAGACCTACAGAATATGGCATTTAAAATGTTTTAAAAATTTAGACTTTCCGGACAGCGAGACATGTCTGCTCCTGGCAGCACCGATTTACTTCAGAGAGGAGGATGGGCATTGAAGACATTCTATATGGAGTTTATCTTCTTCTTGGCAAAAATAGCCATTTGGCCAAGAAACTGTTCTTGCCTGGATTGCTTGATGGACTGGACATGCAGGACCCATAGGAAGGTGACCACTGAACTTTGCTTGGCAAATGGTCCTTCAGGTTCCTGCTTCGCAGAGGAAACTGCCAGACATTCTACAGGACACAGAGAAAAAGGACTGAGAGACTCTAGCCCTGTGGGCTGCAGACAAATGCCCCAACTTTACAAAAGAACTTTGGATGACTGTCCAGGCTGCCAGCTGTCTCTGTCTACTCCCAAAAGTTGCTTGCATCCTTTTCCCATTTCTCAGGTAATATTATATCCTTCTGAGGTCTTTGATGTAGTTGAAGACTAGATAGTTATAATTTCCTTAGTTATGATAAAAGATAAGTTAAATATGAAACCTTAGACTCACAAATATAGGATAGGGTATCTTCTTTAATTCTGCCAAATATAAACAAACTAGATATTATAAATAGACTAGATATTGTAACTGTAATTCTTGCTTGATAATTGTTTTGTTATATGTAATTTTACTATGTTAAAGATAAAAATCTTCCTTTTTGAAAAAACAGAAAAGGGGAAGTGCTGTGGGATGTCCTGTATGCTGTGAATATATGTTGCTATGATTGATTGATAAATAAAACGCTGACTGGCCAGTAGCCAGGCAGGAAGGATAGTGTAGGCAGGACAAGGAGAGAGGAGAATTCTGGGAGGTGGAAGGCTGAGCCACTAGGAGAAGCATGATGTAAGATAGCAGTAAGCCACAAGCCACGTGGCAAGGTATAGATTTATAGAAATGGGTTAATTTATGATATAAGAACAGAGAGCAAGAAGTGTGCCACGGCCATACAGTTTATAAGTAATATAAGTCTCTGTGTGTTTACTTGGGGGACACCAATGGGAGAGATTTGTCCTGATGGCTGGCAGGCTGGGACACAGGAATACCACAGTTACCACAGCATGAGGAACTGTATTAAAGGGTCGAAGCATTAGGTAGGTTGAGAACCACTGCTCTAGGTCCTTAGACAGACCTTCTCCTTAGCCATTATTCTTGTCAGACCAGCATAGCCCAGACTTGACAAGAAGCAAGCCTACCATCACTGCTGGTTAATTCCCTCCACCTGGGGTATCTAATCACTCTTGTTATCTACTTAAATTCCCACTTGATGTCTAGTCACCTGGCAACTCTCAACAAGAACCCTCAACCACAGGGAACCATGGAGTTGGCTTGGCCTAGCTGCCTTGAGAGACATGCATCATAACCTTCAGGTTAGAGTGCCTTTCAGTTCCTGAGAGACGGATGCCCTCCCTCAAGCAGTGAAGAGTTCAGGCCACTTTGTGTTTCTCTGCATGTTTCCTTGGAAGTCAAGGAAAACGTGGAAACCTGACAGAACATTAACCTTGTGTACCCTGTAAAGTTTACAAAAATTACTGTATCCTGGCAACTACAACTGTATTGATCCTGGCAATCGACAATATATTCTGTTTCTGATAAAGGTATAAAAAGTCTGGTTGCTCTCAATAAAACTGTCACAGCCTCAGTTGTTCTGCAGCCCCTCCAACCTGCCTGATTTAATTCCTTGCAGCCATATCAGGTGACCTTGGCCCAGTAAGTAAGTGTGGGTGCTTATATCCTGGTAGGTGAGGTTAGCAAGGACTTCTCCCCCATCCTTGATGTCTCCTCTTCCTGCTACCACCCTCCTGTTCCCACCACACAACTGTTTCTTATGTGCTGTTATAATGTAGGATATAAAACCTCTTTTTCCACTACTGTAATAGTACTGACACTTAGCACGGTCATCTGGGTATCTTTCTTATGTTTTAGTAAGTCTCAGAATTCTTTCTTTAACCTCCCTTTCCACTAGGAGTGAAACACACTCATAAACACCCCATCTTAGTTGGGAAGGAAACACTGCCCAGTGCACTGTGCAGGAAAGATGGGAGATGAGGAAAGGGTAAGCAGGCATGCAGAAAGCCACAGTGGGGTGAGCGGGCTGCTCTTCTCAGGAGCAGTGCAAAACTGTACCACAGCCTGAGGAGCCCCTTATCCCTCAGGAACCTCTGCTCAGGTAAAGCCAGATCCTGGAGTGCACCACAGAAAAGAACTGCAGAACTAAACAGCACAAGCAGAGTTGGAGTTTATAAAATGAGATTTTTTTTTAACACAGATTTAAGCATGAAGGTTAGCAGAATAAGAGTCACTCAGGGAAAAAAAAAGGAGCACACCCAAGAGCATGAGTGTGGACATCTCAGAAGAGTCAATTTTGGTGGCCCTCAAGTTACATCCCAAAGGGTTATCAGGACTTTTTTCCTTTTGCTCGCTCGCGCGCTCTCTCTCTCTCTCTCTCTCTCTCTCTCTCTCTCTCTCTCTCTCTCTCTCTCTCCCTCTCTCTCTCTCATGATAAATGAGATATGGGGTGACTCCAGTGTTCCCTTGGATGGGATTACAAGCTGATAAACCATGGGCCACAGAGGTTGCACACGAACATTCCCATGTGTTAATGGGGTTTCTGGTGTAAGTCCTAGAAAACTGCAGGTCAACAGCTGGGAAAGGAGGTCTTTAAGAACGTTAATATTCTCACTCAAAAATATTTCTATATAAAAGGAATAGTGTCCCTTTTTTTTCAGTTTTGGTCTTTCAAGACAGGGTTTCTCTGTGTAGCCCTGGCTGTCCTGGAACTCACTCTGAAGACCAGAGGCTAGCCTCAAACTCAGCTATGGGCCTGCCTCTGCCTCCCGAGTCCTGGGATTAAGGTGCCCAGCTAGGAAGTGTCTTTATACCAGCAGCCTTAGCAAATGCTGTTAACTGTGTTAAATTCTTGATCCTCAGAAAGCAAGAGACTTCAATCAAACCCAGGCTGAGGGGATCCCATCCTCTTCATGTCCTCTTCATGTCCTCCACTGTCTACCCTCCTCACTCTTTAACTACATTTAGTGTCTTTGTACCCCCGAAACTGTAATTGGGGAATACTGATTATTTATGATCATTACACGGGCACCAAAGTTGAGGGAAGCCTTTATTACATCAAAAACAGGGCATAATCATAATAAGAGGGAAACAATTCAGGGGAGAGAAAGAAACTAATGATTTAAAGTGTAGAAAGATGAATTCCCCCACAAACTGTTTTCTATCTTCCTGCACCATATCTTCTGAGTCACCTCAAATCTTCCTGGACAAACAAGAGATACTAATAAATAACAGAAATAAAATCCTTTAATCCACAGGAAATAAAAATGTTTAAACATGTATAGCAAAAGTTCTTTGAAAACTAACAGGCATGTAGCCCAAACATTTACTATGACAAAACACTGTATGGCTTTCACTTTCTGAGCCCTGAAAAACTGAGCCAGCCATTTTGATAAGGAACTCCAATTCCATTTGATTATGTATGTTCCCTATTTGATTATGTATGTTCCCTACCGCAGAGGTAAAGCACAACCAAACAAGTTAGTTTACATGCAATTGCTTTGTGCTGCTGAAATGAAAATGAACACTAGTTTAACGAAGTAGACATTATTCTCTAATGATGCCAGGTCATTTAGAAACATCCCTGGCTGCCTGGCTGTCAGAGCTGCTGCAGCCTTCTCCGACACCGAGACAGAACACCTGATCTTCTCATTCTGCTTTACTCTTCCCCACAGCCCCTGACACTTGGCACACTATATGCATTTTGTCTCTGCTTTCCCTTCTGTAATTATGGATTCTTTAAAGGCGGACACTAATACCTGCCTGGCTCATATTGAACACCCAGCAAATATTCATCAAATAGATAGTAAACAAATCAAAAGGCAGAAAAACACCTGCAGCCCCAGAGCTACTCAAAAGCAAAATTATGTGTTGACTTCCTTCTCTCGGTGGTACCATCTATCCCTTCCTCCAACCTCATGTGCTCTGTGTTTTTTTCAGTATAGTTTTGTTTCTTACACCACCCTCCATAAACCCATTTTAGTAATACCTCACCCTCTAAATAAAACTGCTTTCTTTTCTCTTACAGTGCGATTCCTTTATCAAATACTTGCCCTGTATCCTGTCTTGTCCCTTCAAGATCCTCAGACTGTAGATTAAATTTCAGGCTCTCTGCAGAATTAACATGGTAGTCATGCAAACATCACACCTCAGCTCTACTATCACGCCCTAAAGCTGTGTTTTTGTTTTTGCTTTGTCATACAGACCTGCAGGGGAAATACTAAGCCAAGCACAACCCTTGGCTAGACACTGACAGCACCCACCTGCTGTCTATCCCATCTAAGTCACTGCAATCCTAAGTCACCTCTACCAAAGTCATTTCACAGCCATATGGAGCCTGGGACAAGATCCCCATCCATCACAGGAGCAAACAGAAGGCACATGCAGTACAGGCTGAGGGAAAGTGCTAATGTAAACGGGGACACCAAGAAGGAGGGTAGCTGCTGAGCGAGCCTAGCAGACCCTTTTGGTTTGTGGTCAGAAAATCTACTCTAGTAACAATCGTTCTTGGATGACATCTTTGTTGTCTTGCTTTACATCAAAAATACAATCTAAACGTGAAAGGTGAAGTCAGGAAAGAGGAAGGAACAACCTGCAGATCATCTGGATGAAGAACAATGAGGCAGCTGTGGGCCACACCATGCACTTGCCCTGACTCACTGTCCCTTCTCCACAAATCACAGCCTATCTCTCAACAAGTGCACACTTTTCTCCACTTAAAACAACCACTCAAAACACACAGGGGCATTTTTGTTCTCTGGGGAAAGGAAAAAGCTATCTACAAATACGAAATTTTCTTAGAGGTTCTTGGATACAAAGCCATTCTCCTAGTGCTACTGCAGTGTGTTTTACAGTGGAAGAGACATTCATTCCTGTAATCCCACCACTTGAGAAATGGAGGCCAGGTGCCTGGAGTTGACTACACAGTTCGAGGTGGACCTGAGCTACACAAGACTCCGTCTGATGGGGGAGGGGTGTAACTTTCCCTTCCATTTCAGCTCATGTTTTAAACTCAGATGGTCCTTCACTAACTAGAACTTAGCTGAAATCTACTTCACATCTGTAACACTCATCCTTTCAAAGTGTCACCACAGTGGGTTTTCAGTGTTGTCGGGAAGTACTTGTTTTTATAACAAAAAGTCCAAGGAGGAACATAAATTATAACTCTCTCTGACATAATTTACTTAACATGAATTTTCCATGTTAAATATGGCCACTCTGTCCTATTACTTTCTTCCTATCTTTCATTTGAGAGTAATAATTAGGCCAGTGAGATAGCTCAGCAGGTAAGGTCATTTCCTACAAGACTGAGGACCAGAGTCTGATCCCCAAAACCACGTAGTGGAAGGGGAGACCTGATCCTCACCAGTTGTTCTCTGACCTCCACATGTGTGCCACGGTGTGCACAGCAAACTGGAAAGCACACATAAAGAAGGTAAGATTTACTCCAGCCAGGCGGTGGTGGCCCACACCTATAATCCCAGCACTCAGGAGGCAGAGGCAAGTAACTGTGTGAGTTTCTACAGAAGCATCCAGGACAGGACAGTCAGGGCTACACAGAGAAACCACGTCTTGAAACAAAAAAAAAAAAAAAAAAAAGACAGAAAAAAGAAAAAGATTTACATCAACCAATAAAAATCAAAGATCTGGATGTGGCGGCTTGAGACTGTAATCTCAGTACTTAGAATGAAGAAAAGAAGGAATCACAGCTTACAGAAGCCATTTTCTAAGTAGGAATAAGTTACGGTTTTACATAGAAAGTTTACTGATTTTGTCTCATTTACATACTTTGGAAATAAAGTTCCGAAGAGTGTTGACACTTCATGTGAGAGTAAGGAAGCATCCTTTAGCCACATCAAGGAAAACCACTTAGAGAAACTGAGAAAAGTTACACCAGCTCGGCCCCAGCAAGGTCCTGTTTGGTTCAGATGTCTCAAAATACCAGCAAAGTGCAATCCCCACATTATAGCAACCTGGTTAAAAAAGAGCAACCTATTTTGCTTAAGCCATCTCTTTGGAACTATTACTATAACCTAGGAAGCATACTCAAAGAGTATTTTTCTACCAAAATTGTCTTACACCTGCTTTAAATCAGTCTAAAATATAGAGGTAGCTTTTGGAGATCAAAATCAAAAGACAAATAATTTGCGCCCCACCTCGCTTTGAGACAGGGTTTCACCAAGTAATCCAGACTAGCCTCAAGGTCCTGGTAATCCTCCTGCCTCAGACTCTCATGTTCTGGGACTAAAAGAGTGCACCACCACTCCTAGCCACTTCCTCCTTTTCTGCATGAGTAAAATACCCACAGTTTATAAAGAGATGCACAGTCTGAAGTGTGCCCCTGGTGCCACTAAGTTTCCATGCAGAGAACTGCAGAAGAAAAAAAGAGTCTATGTGGGCAAAATGATGTTAAAACAGAAAATGTTGACAAATATGAATGTGAAAAGTTAAAAGTCTTTTCTTAACAACAAACATTAACTTTTTGTAACCATATATGTTTCCAACTTCTACCTCCAAGGATTAAGTGATTTATAGAATGGTACCCTGAAGGGGCAGATGTGTGTCATCAATAGTCCTTTACATGTTGCACACAGATGTAAACATCAGTGATAACAACGGATTCTTTTCACTCTTTTACACAATACCAGGTTAAAGACAAATTTTAAAACTGAAACATTAAGTATTTGACATCAGTTAAAAAAAAAGAGTGAGGAAAAATACTTAAAATTAGGGCAGTGGTTTTGATGACAGATGAAAATCTACAACACTGAGAAAGGCAATGGGCTCAGACCATCAGGCTTCCTTCTCATACCCTTTAGAATAAGGAAAGACAAAAATGTCAGGAGAGGGGCTGGAGATGGCTCAGCAGTTAAGTACACTTAATGTTCTTGTAAAGATTCACTTCCTAGCACCCACATGGCAGCTCACAATCATCTGACTTCAGTTCAAAGGGATCAGATGTCCTCTTCAGACACCCTCAGGCACCAGGCACGCACACACATATATGCAGACAGAACACTCACACACATAAACACACAAAAACATGTACATGTGAAAAATGTCAGCAGAGAGTAAAGTGGAAGTTTCCTTTGCAATTAGCTTTTGGTCACACAGATGCTGAAAGCACTCAGTGGACTTGTCTTTTTGAAAATAAATTTTGACTTCAGGACAACCAAAATTTGCTAAACACATAACACACACACACACACACACACACACACACACACACACACACACACACACACCATTCCCATTTAACTGCTCTGAAGGACTTCTATAGAGATGCCTATAAGCAGGTGAGTCAGGACAGTGACAAATCCTACATAAACTAAAACAATGAAGGGTTTCTGTGGCCAAAGGGCTGAGGAAAGATGGTGTCTTAGTACTTAGCTACTACGACAAAGCACCATGACCAAGGCAACTTATAAGAGAAAGTGTTCATTTTAGGGGCCCAGTGATACACCTCCTCCAACAAGGCCAAACCTCCTAATTCTTCCCAAAACAGTTCCATCAATGAGCCAAACATTCAAATATCTGAGCCTATGTGAGCCATTCTCACTAAAAACACCACATTCCGTAGCCTGGCCCCCAGAGGCCTGTACAAATATCATAATGCAAAATATAGTCAATACAACTTCAAAAGTCCTCATAGTCATTTACAGCCTCAACACTTCTTAAAAGTCCAAAGTCTCTTTGGAGACTCAAGCCAATCTCTTAACTGTAGCCCCCTGTAAAATCAAAAAACAAATTACATAGTTCCAAAACACAATGGCACAGAATATAGATTACCATCCCAAACGGGAGGAATCAGGGCATAGGGAGAAAATACTGAGCCAAAGTAAGACAAAAACTAGCCAGGGAAACTCCGAATCCTGTAATTCCATGTCTGATGTCTTGAGTGTTAGATGGCCCTGCCCCTCCAGCTTTGTGGACTAAACCACACTTCTTTCTCTTGGGCTGGCTTCACACCCTGTTTGAAGCTCTCCTCAGTAGACATCCCAGGGCTCTAGCATCTTCAACATCTTGGGATCTCCAACACAATCCAAGCTTCTTTCATAGCTTCAAGAAATGACCTCTCTGGGCCTCCAAGCAGGGACTCCCCTGCCACACACCTGGCCTCAGCAGCTCTCCTGACTCACAGTTGCAGAAGCTTCTCTGTTGGCAACTTCTAGGAGCAAGCCTTTCCTTTTTACAAGTTAGAAGCTTAGCTACAAGGAGTCTTGCCCTGAAGTCAGCCCTCCCTTTATTCCATTTCAGACCAGGCTTTTCTTCACTCTTCTCATCTCTTCTAGCACAACTTTGGACTCTGTAAATTTCATGGTGCCATTTTCTCCTCAAACTACATTTCGCATTCCTTTTTGCTCAACTTGCTCTTTTCCATTGTAAACCTACATAATAGTGATTACTAATAACCATGTGACAGAGTCCATAGTAGGCTGTCTTGAAATCTCCTCCACCAAGGAAATTAACCCAATACTTTTAATTTAGCCTCAGTCAGTCTCTTAGGACAGGGACAGACTATCACAAGAATATTCTCTAGCCCAGTTGCTAATATCGTTCTCCTCTGAAACATCCTGAGCTAGGCTTGCGTAGTCCACACTGCTGTTAGCACTATTGTCTTCCCAGCCCATTAAGACCCATTTACAGTGTTCAATCACTTTTCCCCAAAAGTCCTAAAGTCTTCCACATTCCTCCAAAATGAGTAGGGTCAGGCATGTCTCAGCAATAACCCACTCCCTGCTACCAAATTCTGTCTTGGTGACTTTTCTATTGCTGTGATAAGACCCATGATGACCAAGGCAATTTATAAAAGAAAGCCATTTGCCAGGCAGTAGTGACACAAACCTTTAACCCTAAAACTTTGGAGGCAGAGGCAGGCAGATCTCTGAGTTTGAGGCCAACCTGGTCTACATAGTGAGTTCCAAGACAACCAGGGCTACACAGAGAAACCCTGTCTCAAAAAACAAAAAAACAAAAAACAAAAGCAAAAAAAAAAAAAAAAAAAGAAGAAAGAAAGAAAACAAAAAAAGAAAGAAATCATTTAATTTAGAAGTTTCAGAGGGTTAGGGTCCATGTCTTAGGGTTTTTATCACTATGAAGAGACACCATGACCACAGTAACTCTTATAAAGAAAACATGTAATTGAGGTGGCGGCTTTTGAGGTCCAGTCCATTATCATCATGTCGGGCAGCATGGTGGTGTGTAGGCAGAGGTGGTGCTAGATCTGAAAGAACTACATCTTTCAGGCAACAGAAGTCAACTGACACATTGGGCGGTATCCTGGGCATAGGAAATCTCAAAGCCCTCCCCCACAGTGACACACTTCCTCCAACAAGGCCACACCCACTCCAACAAAGCCACACCTCCTAATAGTGCCACTCCCTATTAGATTATGGGGACCAATCACATTCAAACTACCACAGTTCCTGATGACAGAGCAAAGGCATGGTGACAGGAACAGCTGAGAGCTTACCTCTTGACTCATAACCACAAGACAGAGAGAGCACACTAGCACACTGGGAATGCCACAAGTCTTCTGAAATCTCAAATCCCACCCCCAGTCATACTACACCTCTAACAAGGCCACACTGTCTAATCCTTCTCAAACAGTTCCACCAACTAGTGATCAGGTATTCAAATACATGAGCCTTTGGAGGACATTCTCCTTCAAACCACCACAAATGGTAAGAAAGTGCTCTAAGAGACCTATGATTATAATGATGGCAACCTCACGATAGTGGGGGTGAGGTGGCACTGGCACCAACTACCAGGACAGAGACAAGCATTGTCCAAGGTTCAGGCAGGCAGGGACTGTCCTGAACTCCCTGCCTCATCACTGGCCTGGTACAAACCACAGCACCTTAAGCAATAAATGATGAAATTCCTGACAAAGGATGACCTGGTAGGGTGGAACTTCACCCACTTCTGCCAACTAGAGCTCTACAGGTGTGGCCTGTCCCAACATCCTGTCAGGCACAGCAGCAAAAGGCCTAAATTAGATGATCTCAGACTTTCCTACTACCCTAGTAATTACTAGGGAACAAGCACTCCCCTACCTGTCAATTCCAGCAAAATGGCCAAGGTGTATATGACTGACTACAGAGCCATGGTGCATGAACTGCAAGGATGCACTAGAGTCCTGGAAGAGACAAGCAGTACCACAGAAGGCATCACATATCCTGAACATTGCAACAGAGGTTTGCAGACCAAATGAGCAAAGTTAGTGAGATGAGTCTATCTGAAATATGTCTGGCTATTTTTGAGGGCAAAGATTTTAAAACTGGTATCAAGCTGGAGATGTGATTCTGTTAGAAGAACATTTGCCTACCATGCATGAGGTCTTGGGTTCAATCCCAAATACAAAACAAAACAAAAACTAACTTTGGTGGTGGTGCATGCCTTTAGTCCTAGCACTTGGGAGGCAGAGGCAGGCGGATCTCTATGAGATCCAGGACAGCCAGGGCTACACAGAGGGACCCTGTCTCAAACAACAACAACAAAAACCTAACTTTGCACCAGTTAAGACAGCTGTTCAGCAGATAAATGTACTTGCTGCCAAGCCTTTTGACAATTCAATCCCCAGGACTCACAGGTTGAAAGAAGAGAACTGACTACCAAAAGATGTCCTCTGACTTCTACACAGGCACCCTGGCATGCCCCTTTCCCCTTCCTCTCCCATAAGTAAATGTAATTTTAAAACAAAAAATGAACTGTAGCAGGGTTGATAGTGAGACATGGATTTATTTGAAAGGCAGAGAAAAACAGTTTCAAATCTCTGAATTTTCAAAGATGAACATTTTCAATGCATATTCGAGTATTAAAAATTGAAAGTAAAACCCTTAGGGCTGGAAACAATAGGTACAATAGGTACAACAAAGTACAGGGACCTGAGTTCAATCCCCAGGACCCAAATAAAAAGGTCAAGACTGGAAGCCAGTTCCTATATTCTCAGCACTAGAGACACAGGTAGGAGGATCACTATGCTTTCCGGCTAGGTAGTCTAGCCTATACAGCAAACCCCAGGTGGCAGGGAGACTGTCTCCAAAACTAAGAGGGAGCTGGGGAAAGTGGCCACATGTTCATTGGGTAAGCATAAGTATCTGAGTTTGGATCCCCAGCACCCAGAGCCAACCACTCTAACTGAAACAATGGTTCTGTGAGAGACGCTGCTGTTTCAGGACATTTGATCGCACTGTGAACCCTGAGATTGTGTTAATTAAATAAAATCAACCTTGGGTCAAAAGGCAGCACCAGCAACTAGTTGACAGGAAGTAGCCATAGAGAGTTAGAGGGAGTCCACAAAACGTCTAGAGAAACACACAGGAAGTAGTGAGGAGGGACTTTGAGTTTGGAGGTCCTTTTTGGTTTGGGATGGCGGAAGGGAAGCTTTATGAGATGCCAGCTAAGAGGGAAGGTCAGATGGTTGCTCCTTTGCCTTTCTGAGCTACCAGGCTTTCACCTCAGCATCTGCCTCCTGAGTCTTCATTGGTAAAATCCCAAAATTGAGATTTAGATTAAAAACAACACTCTGCCTCAAAATATAATTTGGAAGCAATAAAGGAAGATACCCTCTGACTGCGCCATGCATGAACATGAGATTGCACACAAACACATACCACACACACACACACACACACACACACACACACACACACACACAGTAGGGCTGACAGATAACTTAGCAGGTAGAGATCTTGCCTCACAGGATGCTCATCCTGAGTTCAGATCCTGAAAATCCTTGGTGACAGATGGAAACCGGTGGATCCCTAGAGCTACTGGCAAGGTTGGCAAAGTTCTAGCCAGTGAGAGACCCTGCTTGAACATACGGTAAAAGGAACCTGAGGGACTGCACTGAAGTTTAAATGCACAGTGGGACAAACACATAATCACAGAGGATGATGCCCAAGGAATGAAACCTGAGGTTGACCTCTGACCTCCACATGAACACATACACATGAATGTACACATGCACGCACACACAGATACTGTACACTTGTAAACAGGTGCACATATACACACTGAAACACTAAATAAGAGCTTCTAAAATGATCTAAATTAACTTCTAGTAATTACCAATAAAAATATTACAGCTAAGAAAAGTGTGAATGAAAATTTAAAACACAAGTTGAGGAACTGGACCATATTCTATTGTCGGTGTAAACCAACAAAACCAAGGTACTCAAGGCAGACGGTCAGCAGGGGTTACTCTGGGAAGCCCCAGTGCCAACTGTTGCACTCTCCCCTGATGACTGACAACACATTCATCTAACCTCCCTTCTTATCCCCACATCCTTTCACCATCTCACAGAACTTTCCTACCGATCCTGTCAGTGTGTAGTCGAGAGTAAATGGACCTGCAGTCTTAGCCTTCTGGAGACTACGGCAGGAGGATCGCTGAGTTCAAGGCCCTGTCTCAAAAACAAAACAAAAGCAGAATAAAGAAAAGAAAATAGGCTAGGGTGTAGTGTGATGGAGGCTGTGAGCATGTCCTCTTCCAACTCCGGAAAGACTGAATATAAAGACAAGAAAGGCTTCTAAACCCAAGTAAACGGCAGTAAAATCTAAAATAAAATCCTTCTCTTCTAACTTTCAGGTACTTCTCTTCACATATGCAAAAAGGTTTTGTGAACTGGGCAAAGTTGATCCAACCTCCTGGAATTTTCCTGTAATCCAATAGCTCTCAGACTTGTGTTTGTGCCTAAGAGAATCATGAGTGTTCCTTTAAAAATCCCCCTTCCCCCCGGACTTTGACAAAAGCATCTACATTTAACAGACCTACAGAAGACACAGGAGACAGGAGTGTGGTCTGCAACTGACACACTTAAAAACAGCTGCTGCCCATCACTACCAAAAAAAGAAAGAAAAAGTGGGTGTGGTAGCTTATTCCTATAATCCTGGCACCTAGGCTACAGAGTCAGTCAGTCTCAGTCTCTCAGTCTCTCTCTCTCTCTCTCCCTCCCTCCCTCTCTTCCTCCATCTTGCTCTCCCCCTCCCCCCTCTTCCCCTTCTCACTCTTCCTCCCCCTCTCTCCCACCCCTACTTCTTTCTGTTCAGAAGTATGCTTTACAATACACTAACAATCACATTGTAGCAAAGTGAATTTTTGTAAACTGAATTCTATTTTCCACAAGCACTTATTAGAATATAGAAACCAAGTCATTCGTGCTGAGGGGTAGAACCACACACCCTTGTTTTCCATATTTCCACCTAAGTAAAGTCTTCCAAGTTAGGAATCCTTTAAAAAGAGTATTATTTTCCTAGTTTAACTGCTTTATTTATCAGAACTGTCAATAGTCTAAAAAATACTAGATGAGAACAACTTACTTTTGAAATCCTTAAAAACCACAAACTATCTCACTAGAAACGAGGACAGATTAATCAGATACAGTTTTAAAAAGATCTTCCTCTGGAAATCTTACTGCTATGTCTCAGCTGCAACAGTTGCTAACTAGCTACCACCATTGCTTCTAAAAAAATATCAACTAAGAGTAAGCCTTGTATCATCTGGAACCTTTGTACAAAAAAAGTCCCCATTTCTGCTAAATAATGCAGATTAAATACAAGGTAGGGCAAAACAACAGTGAGATTATATTTTTCAGTGAAGAAGGAACAGAAGTAACTGATTCCAGCAGCTGGATTCACTTGAAGGTATTTACAACAAAAAAGCATTTATGGTATGTGGCAACATAACGTGCCTGATCAGATGACATAATTAAAACTTAACTGGAAACTGCATATGCTGAATAACTTAGGAGAAATGTTCTTGTGGCTATCGGTAATATATCATTGTACCTTACTACTTTGAAAAACTGAATTATTTGCAAATCTGAGTTTTGACAAACTGAATTCTATTGAAATGATGTACCAAAGCCTGTTTTTGTAAAAGGAAACAATGTATCTTTTCAGTGCTTTTTCCCAACCCACTGTCATTGCAAAGCGTCTTAGCCACTGAAACAATAGTGTTACAGTAACTACATCCACAAAATAACACTTCCCATCCAATACTCAAAATTACGATTCTGATCAGTTACCTTCCAGTAACCAACTTTCTTCTGTCCTCTTTCGTCAGAACACACACTTTCAATCTTAACCAATACCAAATTAAGTTCACACATTATTCCAATGCAACGTCCCAAGGCCCTCCCGCCCCCCAAAATGCCCAACAATCCAGCAGGAATCAACACATGGACGGGGGCAATTCTAGAGAGGCTGGGGATGCTCTCACATCTTGTCCAAAATAAATAAACTTCCCAGGATCTTTTATTTACCGACTTGGGAAAAATTGGTTTGCAAACAACTGGCCAACTTGCCTCTCAAGTTGGCACGTCTGAGAGGCACCGTGCCTTGACCACGACCCCAGGACTGGCCCGGGAGCTCACGCCCATCGGCCCTGCCTGAGAGGAGACAATGGGAGCGGCGCGCGGGGCCGCGCTCCGGGAGCCCCGACTCGGCGGCCGGCCCGCCCCGCGTCCCTCTCCCCGGCCCCGCACGCGGCTCCGGGGCGCGGCCCACCCGCGGCGGGGAGCCGGGGACCGCACTCACCGAACAGGGTCAGGGCCATGGTGGGGCCGCGCCTCCCGGCGCTCCTCGCTCCCGCGGCGGCCGGCAGACGGCACCTCGGCGGGGCGGCGGCCCGGGGGGCGTGGCGCGGAGGCCGCGGGGGGCCGCGGCGAGGAAAAGTTGCGCGCGCGCTAGCGAGGGGCGCGCCCGGCCCGCGGCAGCCCGGCAACCCGCCGCGCGCCCGCACCTGTCGCCGCCATGGGCCCGCGGGGCGCGCGCGGGCGGGCGGGCGGGCGGACCCGAGGCGCGGCGGGCCGGGCGGAGCGACGGCGGCGGGCGCTCACGGCGCACCCCGCGACCTCGCGGACGCCATCTTGCCGGAGCGCGCCGCTCTCCCGCGGGCCCCTCGGGCGGCCGGGCGGCCGTTACCATGGCGACGGGGGGGGCGCGCGAGCGCGCGTCCCGCGGGGGCGCGCCCCGGCCGCGCCGAGCCGAGTGGAGGCTACGCCCCCCTCCCCCCCCCCCCGGGAGGCGGCGGCGGCGGCGGCGGCCCCGAGGTGGTGGTGGTGGCGGTGGCGGTTCCTGAAATCCCAGGCTTTTTCTTGAATGGGGTGAGAGCCGGGAGGAAGATGCTCGGGCTCGCGGGCAAGCGGGGTCGCCTGAGGACCGGGTTCGTCTGAGGATAGGGGCTCCTGCCGGCGCCCTCAGGGTTAACCGGCGAGCGGTCCCTGCCCGTGGATGGTGCCAGCCTTCCCTGGGGACCGAGGAGCCCCCTCGTGTTTTCAGATCAGTGTACCCGGAAACGGGTAATTGAAAAGCATCAGGAATTACCTAAAACTACTTGTTAAAAGGCAGGTGCTTAAACCCACTTTCTCCTTTTTCCATTATACCTTGTGGATGTTGTCTGGGAAAAAAAAAAAATCAGCGTTCCTTACTGCCTGGCACGTCTCTGCCACAAAAGATTTTTTCCCCTGAGCTTTTGGTATTTTATCTGATAATCACAGGCAACGTCTCTCGCTCTGATGTTTTCTCCCTGTCTTGTCTTCGCTTGAATTAGCGAGAGGCCTTGAGATTTTTTTTGAAAGGCTCAACTGTGATGTTTTCGTCGTTTTCACTTTATTTCTCTCGTTGCTACCTTTGTTCGGTTTCCTCCCCCTAGTTTCTGTTTAGGGTTTGATACCGTTTCGATGTATAATCGTGTTCGTTTTCTCTTAGCTCCCCATTTTCTCCTGCATGCACCTCACGTTTTACAAGCTCCTCGAGTTCCCTAGTGTCGGTTTCCTCTTTTTCTCTAATTTTCAACCAGTTATTGTGAGATTATATAAACAGCTTCTATTTAATATATCTCGGGGATCAAATCTTTATAGAATGGTAATTACTACCTCAAATAGAACTACAGCTAATCCATCATTATTTCACAGCATACTCAAGCATCAGATAGGGGAAGAAGAAAAAAACGGTTGGAAGGAGGAGCCAAGCCTTTTGTTTCAAGTCAGTTAACTCAGAAAGAAATATTAAAATAATTCAGCACGAATGGACAAATGTCTAAGAGTCTGATCTTATATAAAATAAAATTTCATTTGCCACTGGTATAAAATATTTCTTGAAATCTCTGGCGTTTTAAATTTTTATTGAGAATAAACTCGATTTGATTTTATCCATCCCCCCTTTTTCGAGAAAAAAATAATAAATCACACACAGCTCATCAAGATAAATGGAAACTCAAGAAGGCTTTGTGGGACAGATTTTATAACCATGTTAAGATCTCTGCTGATTTCTCTGCAACCAGATAAATCAGTATCTAGAGACCCCATTGTCTCAACCAGCGTCTTCCACTTTTTCAGTCTCCTGATTTCTTTGAGGTTCTAGCGGAAATATATCCTTCTTCCTAGAAAAGTGTTTTTACACCTAGAAAAGTGTTTTTACACATAAGCACACCAGTTGTTGTTGTTTTTTTGTGTTTTTTTTTTGCACAATTTCAGAAAGGTTTTTAATCTCAGAAGGGTTTTGCCTTTTATAATCTAAAGAATCTTTCACCTTATTTTGAACAGATTTAAAGAAGACAGAAAAATTGAAGACCTAATGGTTTAAGGATTTCCCCCAAATCTTACCTACTTAATGACAACTAACAAGAAAATCTTGGGTTTATGCTGTTCTCCCAGACAACCTCCTTCACCCACCCCAGTTCCCCACCAGTTTAGAGCATGTTTAGTTTGAATTAAAGAAAGACAAATCTGTTTACTATTAGAAGCAAAGAAGCAAGGTATCTACTTTGTCCACAGCAGTTTTACATGTTTGGGTCCTCTTCAAGTTCAGGAGGCTCCATCTTGCCCAGAGTCTTTATTCATACACACCTCTATTCAGAACTGTATGTCTATGGAGGCTAAGAAGAGAAAAGTGCCTTTTCTTTTGGGTCAGTTTAATGAAATTAAAGAGCATTAAGACTTTGGGTGTTACTGTCCAGTTTGCTGGGAGTTTTCTCTGCCCCTTGAGGAGTTACCCTGAGGATCAGTCAGAGGGAACTCAGTACCCTCGGCTCAGGCTCAGATTCACCCGTTGTACAGCCAGGCTTTGGTTACTGGACCAACATTTCACTCTTTACTAACAGCAGCTAAACAGGGCTGAGTCCTAGTAGTAGTAACAGACCCAGCTGAGACTTCAGAGGAGAGTTTCCCATTGCCTTCCTCCTGTCTGTCCAAGACCTTAGTAGACCACACTCCACACAGACAGCTCTCTTTAGGAAACCGAAGCAACACAGGGTGAACACAGTGTTGCCCTCTTTCTTCTCAACATCTAGCTCTTGTGATGTTTTCCCACTGACTTCCGGATAGTTTGATGTCAACAAAAATGCTCTCCACACTCAATCCAAGTGTCCTCTCTTGTAAGTAACACTGGTGCTTTTAATATTACCCTAGCCATTGAGAAATGAGTGTGCGTCTTTGCTCACTTAACTGGAAATAAAGCAACAGCCTTCTACTTCAGATTCAATGTGAGGAAGGGCGTTAACTACCCAGAAGTGATTATTATGGGTGGTGGCTTTGGTCATTTATAAACCAGACAAAGAAAGACTTGACTTTTCTTTTTTTTTTTTTTTTTTTTTTTTTTTTTTTTTTTTTGGTTTTTCGAGACAGGGTTTCTCTGTGTAGCTTTGCGCCTCTCCTGGAACTCACTTGGTAGCCCAGGCTGGCCTCGAACTCACAGAGATCCACCTGGCTCTGCCTCCCGAGTGCTGGGATTAAAGGCGTGTGCCACCACCGCCCGGCTAAGACTTGACTTTTCAAAACACACATGGTTTCATTCACAAATTTAATTTTATGCTTAACAGGAAAGTAATTAGAAGAGCCAGATCTGTTTGTTCTGTTACTAATTAGTTGTTAGATTTTAAACAAACATTTTACTCTTTCTAGTCCTTATCTCTCTCACTCATAAAATGAAAGGATGAAATGGTGGGAGCAGATTAATTCTAACACCTTCCTTAGGTGTATCTGCTGCTCTGAGATCTTAAAGTCTTCAAGTGGATTATGGGTAAGCTGGAAGATGCTTGGATCTTTAGTATATTTAAGGTACTGTGAAGTTCATAAGTGTTCACTGTAATTAAGAGGCCACATTTCTGAGAGCACTGACACTCTTCTTTCATTCATTATGGGTTATACTAATAATTCCATTATTGCATAAAGGAATCTTTTTCAGGTTCAACAGCATTTAAAATTAAATGTATGTGGAAAACCTACTTTAAAATGACTAAAACAGTTTCTCATTTTTATCTAATTTTGTTGACTGAACAGAACTTAGACAATCCTTTGAACTATGTTTTTAACATGGTGAGCTAATGGCGTATCACAGTGTTTAGGTTTTCTGCTGCTCATTTACCGTCATTCCCACTGGTAAACATTGATTTGTTCCTGGGTTTTGAATGAAGCAGAAATTAATGAGGCAGCTTCTGTCTCACAATAACAAGTTAAAATTATAGTACTTTATCATGTCAGCACAGCTTGAAACACTGGAATACCAGCGGTATTAGCACAGTTCCCAAAGTAGTGCCAAAGTTTGCTGTTGAAGGAAAAAATGACACCGTTTGTTTTCGCTAATTCGACAGAAATTTTCCTGTTCCTCAGCACAGCAATTACAACGGTTTGGAAGTTCTTTATTTAAGTTTTAACAGTGTCCGACCATGTGTGACAGCTCTGTCCTGTGCTTATGTTACCAGCTGACAGCTTTGTTTCCATTGTGTGAATTAGTTTAAAGTGGTTTGGGTTTGCTGTTAGTAATATTTTCCTTAAACCCTTAGTGAGGATGAGGTTGCTCCTCCCTTTTTTAAAAAGATTTATTTATTTATTATGTATATAGAAGAGGGCAACAGATCTCATTACAGATGGTTGTGAGCCACCATGTGGGTGCTGGGAATTGAACTCAGGACCTCTGGAAGAGCAGTTGGTGCTCTTAACCTTTGAGCCAGCTCTCCAGCCCCTGCTCCCCCCTTTTTATCGAACGTATTCTGAATAAACACTCTGCCTGATATTTGTGGCATTTCATGACTTGGAAGTAGCATTTTGAAAGGACACAGCTTTAAACATACAAAAGTAATGAAGATGCACTTACTCGAACATAAGGATTTAGATCAGAAAACTAGAGGGGAAATGCATCACAAACTATAAAATTGGCCATTACACTTAAATAATTTAAATTAATGTTCAGAAGAATTGATTGTGTTCTATTGACCACCAGAGGGTGCCTAAATTATATCCACTGGAGTAATATTGTGCCTTAGAAATGGCATGAAACTCAATCTGAGAAAAATACATAAGAAACCATAAGAATCAAAGACGAGGCTTTCTATTCAATGCCTTACTCACATCAAAAGTATGCTAAAGGCCATCTGGCTTCTGATGGCATCTTACTGAGGAGATACTAAGGCCTTCCAAATTAAGCAAACCAACTAGCATTTGTGCAGCCCTGTGTTTAGGACGAGAGGAGCAACACAAAGGGGAATTCAATTCAAAAATCAGAATGGCCCAGGATAATAAGTTTCTTGTTAGTTACTCAGTAAGAAGAGATTTGGGTCAGTAGGTCCTAGAGTCTTGGAGCTTACTATACAACCTAGGTTAAAATGTTCTAAAAGCCACAGATCCTTTTAAAGAAATAATTGTGATTGGTTTTGTTTTGTTTTGTTTTCTTGTTTGAGACAGAGTTTCTCCGCGTAGCTCTGGCTGTCCTGGAACTCACGCTGTAACCAGGCTGGCCTCGAACTCACAGAGATCCTCCTGCCTTTGCCTCCTGAGTGCTGTACCACGACAGCCTGGCAACAGTTTGTTTTGATGTATCAAAGTGACCACTGGCTGGAGGAGGTGGGGGGGAAAGAAGGAAAGTCTATTTTTAATTTGGTTTTGAAGAAATGTTTTTAAAGGAATACTTACTTTCTTGTAAGTAGTGTAGCAGATCTCCTGGGACTTTTATATAGACTTACAATTCACTATATTTTCAAATACATGTTAGATAAAAGCACAATGATTCGGCTGCCAGTAAGTTTTTGTTCTATACTACAATCATATTACAGTCTGTTAAGCCAGCATTGCTATCCAAGTGTATTTTTCTGAGGTTACCAGGCATATCTAATGCACAGTGTGGCTAAATGTCTATTTAACTTGGGCAGTTGGATTTCTGCCAGGTTTGCTCAAGAGTGTATAAGCGGATTTGGCTACAAATCAAATCTCTCTAACATGGCCATGGTTTTTCTGGCTAATGTGGCTGTCCACAGTAAGGGTGACTTATTCAAGGTGATTACATTGGGAATTATAAATCAGCAAAATGCCTATGATCTCTGGGTGAAAATTAAATATCTAGTCAGTAGCAGCTGAAAGGGATGTAGTTAATTTCTGTAATTGAAATCACAGTCTGGTTCTGTTCCTGTGATGGAGTTTTCATAAAGCTCCCTTGTATCTAGTTGTCTAGGACTTTCCCAGACATTTGTGACAATGAACAAATTTAGATTCATACATCCACCTTTCATCCATTCAACAAATGTATTATTAACATACGAGGCCTCATGCACGATTCAGGCAAAAGAACCTAAAAGCTTATTCAGTTCTTAGAAGGCTTCATGAAGGAGCAAGCTGTGCCTTGAGGGATGAGGAATTAAGCAAACAGTCGAAAGGGAGACTTAGAGTTTAAATTGGAGGAAATGGAGAACTGTGAGGAAATCATGGGCAAAGCAGGCAGGACATGGCTGTGCCTAGGAACTCTAGAGGGAGCAGCGGGGAAGATGTAGATGAGACTACTGAGCTGGTGAGTCTTAGCATAGTTTCATGAACTCTGCCAGCCTTCTACAAACACGACAGCTAGGAATTTGAGTTCATCATATAAATTCTACTTTGAAATTTTTCTTATTGCCCCGTTTGTATGTATATGTTGCTGGAGTCTTGCCCTGGCCTGGTGTCTCCCTGCCATTGACTTGGATTGGGTTGTGTGCTGATCCATAAATCCCCACTGTGGTAGAGGCAGAGAGTGAATACATGCCAGCCACAGGTTCAAGTGCTCAGACAGCATGGCCGAGGTGAGCCAGGAAACTGCTGGGGAGAGAGCAGGGATGGACCGTGACCACACCTTCTGGGTTATTCTTAGGATTAAACGAAGCCAGAATGGACATTAAACAAATGTGTTCCATCTTCCCTCGCAGACATTTGCTCCCCTGCTCAACAGTTAAGGTAACATCATTATAACAAGCCTACTAGAAGTAACAATTGAGCTGCGTTGTTTGATAAGTCCTGTCTGTCTACAATGCGATGCCAACCAGACTGGTGGATCCTTTTCATTAAACTGGCCATTTGTTCCACCCTGTTTTTCATTTTCAAAGTAATTTCAGTCTCTTCTGAAGATTTAATTGATTCAGCATCAGGGAGATTGCTTCCTCTGTGCCTTAGGATCTCCGGTTGGATATACGGACTGGAGTTCTTCATAAGACAGGCAAGTGGTAAGTATGCCAGTAATCAGCTTCTAATGCCAGCTTTCGCCAGTGAACAGATTCCGGTGTACCATAGCCTATCTCTGCAGAAAGTTACACCTAGCAAAAGTATTTTGTAAAGATCAGATTTTGCCAGGGGTGATGGCGCACGCTTTTAATTCCAGCATTAGTGAGGCAGAGGTAGATGGATCTCTGTGAGTTCAAGGCCACCCTGGTCTGTACAGCAAGACCCTGCCTCAAAAAAACAAATAATCATAGGTTTCATTGATATTTTATATTCTAAGTATCCAATTTATACCACACATCATATATACACCTTAAAAACTCCTTTCTCTCCCCCCCCCACCACAACCTACAGTTGACCTAGAGCAAAGCACTCTTAACCCCACAGTCCCCTCACATCTCAGTCCCCTTAGCTTTCCTGCCACATCCCATACCCCTAGTATTATACAGCTTGGTCTCTGTTTTCTGTTTGCTTTCCTTACCCTTCAATTATTGCTGAGTCCTTCACTGCATACAGGACATAGGAATTGGCCCAGAAAGCAAGAATCTTCCTGTGTTCCCTGCCCTTGGTTCTGGTCTCTATGCTCACAAAGCTGTTGTATACCACCCCAACAGCTGTGAAATACATTTTTTAATTAGAGACTGAACTGGTAAGAAAGCTGACAGGTGAAAAGAATTCAAAAATTTGAAAAGAGAAGAATATAAGGGCGAGTGTTTGCTTAGTGCGTTTTTGGACCCTGCGTTTGAGCTCCAGTCCCACAAAACAGTTTCTAGGGATGGTCAACCTGCATCTCTTGCCTTCAGACCTCTCTGCAAAACAGTGACTGGTGGGAAACAGCTGGCCCAGCTGTGCAGACAGGGAGAGAAGCATGGAAAGGGGTCGTTTGAGTCTGCCTGTCGTTAGATCATCAGTGCCACCAAGACCGTCGGAAATTAAGCTGATAAGTCCTTCAGCAGATGAATGACAGGATAAAGTTCATTTTGCCGAGAAGCATGACTTTAAACTTCCATCCTTAGGTGGAGCAGTTTCCTACCCATTACTGTCTAGTCATGAGGGACTTCACTGAGGCCCCTTCCTTTCTCACCTTGGCTCCCAGCCTGATTGCTAGGCTGTAAGAATATTTAAGGGCTTGATGCCACGTGAGCTGTGAGGGGAAGGTGGCCGTCCCAGGGAATGGCTTCCTGTGTTTCTCCTGAGGAACAATGGAAACTGGAGGAAGATGACCTCCAACCTACGACAGGATGACATAATGTGCTCTTCCCGACCAGAAGCTTTCCATGTCTGTCACTCAGCTTGGCAGTGGTTCTGTCCACCATCCTTTTCTGTCCTCTGCATTATGTCACACGTTTCCCCGCACATTCAAGCTGGGTTTCCTTTTGTCTAAAAAGTTTTTTGTTTTTTTTTTTAATGCAACTATAGTGAGAAATATTTTTATTCCACTGATTCCATTACCTAATGGAGTTGTTTAACTCAGTCCTTCGGCTTATCTTTTAGTACAGGACAGTCTCTTGTAGGGAAGTGCTGGTGTTTGCTTGTCCTAGTGACCAGGTGTCCCTTAGTGAGAGACTTAGGCTTAGGAGTCTTTCTCATTCAGCGTGGCGGCACTCCGGGGCTTTAACACCCACCCTCTGTCTCTGTTAACTGAGAGTTAGAGTTTCTGTAATTGAAAATATTTCCTATCAGGGCTGGAGAGATGACTCAGCGGTTAGGAGCACTAGCTGCTCTTCCAGAGTTCTTGAGTTCAATTCCCAGCACCCAGCAACCGTATGGTGGCTCACCACCATCTATAGTGGAGTCTGATGCCCCCTTCTGTCATGCAGGCATTCATGCAGATAGAGCAATCATCTACGTAAAATAAATAAAATCTTTTAACAATATTTCCTATCAGTTCTTTGAGCTCCCTATTGCTTTCAGGCCTGGGCATCCTGTGGCAGTTTAAGGAATGCAGCCGTTCAGATGGTTGTTTACAGTAAGGTGAGCAGATAGATGACTGTCTTAGGGTTTCTATTGCTGCAACTAAACACCAAGACCAAAAAGCAGGTTGGGAGGCTGACACTTCAGCATTGCTATTCACCACTGAAGGAAGTCAGGACCGGAACTCAGACATGGTAGGATCCTGGAGGCAGGAGCTGATGCAGAGGCTATGGAGGGATGCTGCTTACTGGCTTGCTTCTCCTGGCTTGCTCAACCTGCTTTCTAATAGAACCCAGGACCACTAGCACAGGGGTGGCTCCACCCACCATGGGCTGGCCCTCTCCCACTGATCACTAATTGAGAAAATGTCTTACAGCCAGATCTCATGGAGGCCTTTCCTCAACTGAGGCTCTTTCCTATAAAATGGCTCAAGCTTGTCAGGGTGACACACAAAACCAGCCAGTACAGTGACAAACAGACATTGTTTAGCTGAGACCTCAACATCCATGTTATCTGAGATTCTCCAGGACGCTATCCCACCCTGAAGTAGTTCATCCTTATCTGGACTCCCAGAGAAGTCTTTAAATATGCATCTTACTGCAGTTTACATTGTATGTGTCTTATAATTATTTATGCAAATATATTTTTTATTTTCATTCTCTTCTTCCTTTCACCTGCTCCATCCTGGATCCTTAAGACTAAGCTTTTCTTACTGGTGAGCCTTTCTTTATATTCCCAGCTTATAAATATTCAGCAAGCAGCTGCTGAATGAACTGGTAAATACATTACCTAACATAAACATGAGCATCACACTGATTTGAAGCTGGCTACAAATGGACTGGATGTCGTAGCAGGAGGATGCTAGGATATGGCTAGCATTCTGCTCAACGGTTTGCATTGCCTTGCTCCAGCCAACACTTTTGATAAAAGCAAAACAGAGAGTTTTCTTTCAAGTTCAGCTTGCCGCATGGTTATGTGATAGAAGTCTAAGGTGCACCAGGATATGGAAGGGCTGCACCAGGAACTGCTGAGGGCTTGGCTTTCCCTGTCTAGTTTGTTTGTGGTTCAATGGGCCGAGCTTTGTAAAGTCAAGTCAGATTTTTTAAATTATTTATTTATTTTATGTGTATTGGTGTTTTGCCTGCATGTATGTCTGTGTGACGGTGTCAGTCTCCTAGAACTGAAGTTACCGACAGTTGTGAGCTGCCATGTGGGTGCTGGGTATTGAACCCAGGTCTTCTGGAAGAGCAGTCAGTGTTCTTAACCACTGAGCCATCTCTCCAGCCCCAGGAAAAGTATTTTGGGCAGGGGGAGCCAGTGTTCTGAAGGCTCTACTGTGTGTAAGGAGACAGGAAGGAGGAGGAGAGAGCAAATAGGAGAGGTGGAGGCTAGTGAGGCGATGCCAGTTGTCACCAAGTCCGGAGGACTCTGGTCTGCTCCAGGTGACATGGAGAGCCACTGGCAGGATTGCGGAGAGTGATATAGTCCTATATATGGTTCAATATATAGACAGGTTTAATACCCTGTCTAGGATATTAAATTAAAAGTGAGAGACGAGTAATGGAGTCTACCTATCTGCTTGACCAGAGAGGGTGTCACTGGTCATTTTTCACCTGGGTATTTTCTATATACGATATATAATACATATATAGATGTGTGCGTGTGTGCGTGTGTGTGTGTGTGTGTGTGTGTGTGTGTGTGTGTGTGAAAAGTAGCCTATTTAAGGTCTTTGTGGATTTTCCTATTACAATATTATTTGCCTTTTCTTTTTTTTTTTTTTTTTTTTTGGTTCTGGTGTCAAACTCAGAGAGTTTGGCTTGTGCGTTAAGCAACTTACTGACTAAGCCATCTTGGTAGCCCAACTAGTATTTATTTAAAGGGGTTTGTCTTTGCCCACTAAAGTAATTTGTAAGTAATTAGTTATATGGTAATTTGTTTATTTTGGTTTTGGTTTTTCCAGACAGGGTTTCTCTGTATAACTACCCTGGCTGTCCTGGATCTCACTCTGTAGACAAGGCTGGTCTCGAACTCACAGAGATCCACCTGCCTCTGCCTCTGGAGTGCTGGGATTAAAGGTGTGCGCCACCACCAGCTGGCTGATATATGGTAATTTTAAAAAGATGATCCAAGTACTTAGGCAAACATCCACAAGGACCTAGGTTCATCCCCAGAACCAAAATAAATAAATAAAACAAATTTAAAAAATGTTAAATTGGGTTAAGTAACCAAATTATACTAAATGCCAGTTGAGCCAGATAATTTCTAGTGCTTCTGTAACATAAAATTCTAAACTACTACTTTCCCATGTAGGAGTATATTGTGTTGTATGAAACATCAAATATTAAACTTCTCAGGGCATTTAAAATCCTTCAAAGTAGGGCTGAGTCAGGAAAATGCCTGTACACAAGCACAAGGCTCTGTGGTCAGACTCCAACCCTCTCTGTGGTCAGATCCCAGCCCCCTCTGTGGTCAGATCCCAGCCCCCTCTGTGGTCAGATCCCAACCCCCTCTGTGGTCAGATCCCAGCCTCCTCTGTGGTCAGATCCCAGCCCCCTCTGTGGTCAGATCCCAGCCCCCTTTGTGGTCAGATCCCAGCCCCCTCTGTGGTCAGATCCCAACCCCCTCTGTGGTCAGATCCCAACCCCCTCTGTGGTCAGATCCCAACCCCCTCTGTGGTCAGATCCCAACTCCCTCTGTGGTCAGATCCCAACCCTCAGTGGCATCTGCAGCCACAGTGCTGGAGCAGTGGAGTGGAGAGATGGGCAGACCATCAGTGCTGACCAATTGGTGAGCTCTAGGTTCAATAAGAGATCTGTTTCCAAAAGTAGCTAGCTGGAGAGATGGCAGTTAAAAGCATACTCTGCTCCTCCAGAGTATTTAATTCCAGTACCCAATGGTGACTCACAGTCATCTTAACTCCAGTTCTAGGAGATCCAATGCCTTCTTCTGCCTTCCAAGGGCACCAGGCATGGAAGTGGTGCACAGACATACAGGCAGGCAAGCACTCACCTGGAAAGAAATAAACTTTGAAAGCTAAGGTAGAAAGCAACTGAAGAGGAGATGTGATGTCAACTGGCCTCCATGTGTGTACCTGTGCGTGAGCATTCGTGCGAGATCAAACGGACAGAAGTAAACACCTCCAAAGGCTAAATTACAAAACTAAGAAAATGGTGGGGCCCAGCTCCATGGCAGGTCATGTGATTAGCATGTGTGAAGCCCTAGGCTCACTCTAGTTCCTCAACAGTCGGCAAATTAATGATGAAGAAAGCATATACAAGGTAAGTGGGCCCCCTACTGTAGTGTCATTTATAGTAGCTGGGACTATAGTGGGCCAGACTACATGATGAAGGAGGCGTATACAA
Organism: Peromyscus eremicus; assembly: GCF_949786415.1. NCBI lineage: Eukaryota > Metazoa > Chordata > Mammalia > Rodentia > Cricetidae > Peromyscus > Peromyscus eremicus. The sequence goes on from NC_081419.1 coordinate 51,957,791, forward strand.
GATAAGTGGGCAGATAACTGGCCCCCTGTAGTGTCATTTATAGTAGCTGGGACTACAGGGAGGACTGCTATGCCCAGTTTCTTTGCCAGGTCTTGAGTTGGTCCTTTGTAGAATGGGGGTTGTTTTGTTGTTTTTTATGTGTGTGTATGTTGTGTTGAGTTTTGTTGTTGTTGTTGTTTTTAGTGCTGGGAGAGAACCCAAAGGCTTCACACACATTGTACAGGTGGTCGGTGGTCTAGCCCGAGCTACATCCCTGCCCCTTAATTTCCCGAAAGGCAAGTTCTCCCTCATCTTTCACTGGCAAACCACATGTCACACCTCCTTGTCACACATTCTGTCCTACAGATCCTATTGTCTCTGAAGCACAATTTATTTCCCTTTGGGCATACAAACCAAACTAAACCCTTGTGGCTTGATCATATATCTGGCACTGAGAACTCAACTCACCCTGGGCCTAACCTTTTTCCCTCATCAGTGTTGGATGTTATATACCCACTGCCAAGTGTAAGGTCTGGGAGCCAGAAAATGCTGGACAAAGGCCAGTCTCTGTTTTCTGCACTGGGGATTGAATCCAGGGCTTCATGTATTCTAGGCAAGCACTGTACTACTGAGCTATAGCCCAGGCTGAAAGCCAACCTCTTCAAAAAAGACATCTTCATCAAATTTCTGTATGACAGAAAACTGGAAAGGTTGCATCCAGAGGCAGTGGCCAAGCACACTTCTTTAGGAGGCAGGCTACCTGGGTTTGAATCCCAGCTCTTCAGTGTAGCAGCTCTGTGACTGCAGGTGTGGTATTAGCTGCTGCTTCTTCTTCTTTTTTAAATTAATTTATGTGCATTGGTGTGAAAGTGTCAGATCCCCTGGAACTGGAGTTACAGACAGTTGTGAGCTGCCGTATGGGCACTGGGAATTGAACCCCGGTCCTCTGGAGAATAGCCAGTGCTTTTAACTGCTGAGCCATCTCTCCAGCCCCTGCCCCACCCTGTATTAGCTTCTTTAAATGCACTTTTTCAGTTTGTTTGATCAAATAGAAGCATCAAGAACCAGTCACTCCAGAAATCTTTTTATATAATTAGGAAATTTTTTTATGTAATTAGCAGTTATATAAAAATTATTGAACATTTTAGAGTCATAGAAATAAATATAACTCAAAAATATCACATATTTTGTAGTAACTTTTACACTGGGCTTGTGTGTGTTTGTGTATGTGAGAGAGGGAGACTCACTCTGTACTTGGCCTGGAATTTGAAATCCTCCTGCCTCAGACTCTCAGGTTCTGGGATTGCAGTGGTGTGCCACCACACCAGTTCAGTGTTACTCATTACCTCTATTACTTTTAAAGGTTAAATTGCCCTAGTGGTGAGTGCTGACTCTAAGCTTCCTCTCTACCCTGCTGCCCCATCCCCACCCCCAGAGATCACAAAGCAGCTCAGCAGTGCCCTTTCTCCAGCTGGTGAAGGACACAGTTTACAAACACTTGCTGATCCTTTTCAACTCACTGGGGCCTCAATACTGATTAATTCACTAGAAAGAAGCACTGAACAGGCAATATATTGATCCAATCCATACTTACGACTCTGTTGACCATTTTGCTAGCAATAAGGGAAGGGTTAAAGGATTCTAGACCAGACATTAGAAGACCAATTTTAAAAGTAACCAACACTCTCCCTCCCCGTCCCTGCACTCCCCAGCTCCATATTCTGGTCCACAACTTGGACAGAATACCCTGCTCCACCAGAGACCAAGGTACTAGGAACCCCAGGTAAGCACCAGCTAACATTCCTTAAAGCCACATCAAAACCAGAAACAAAAAGGGGGGACATAACAACAGGCACCGAGAAAATCCAAAGATCATTAGGTCATGCTTCAAAAACCTGTACTCCACAAAATTGGAAAATCTAAAAGAAATGGACAAATTTCTTGATAGATACCACTTACCAAAGTTAAATCAAGATCAGATAAACAATTTAAATAGACCTATAACCCCTAAGTCTCCTAATCAAAAAATGCCCAGGCAGACAATTTTAGCGCAAAATTCTACCAGACTTTCAAAGAGGACCTAATACCAATACTCCTTAAATTATTCCACAAAATAGAAACAGAAAGAACAAGAACATTGCCAAATTTATTTTATGAGGCCACAGTCACCCTGATACCCAAGCCACACAAAGACTCAACAAAGAGAATTACAGACCAATTTCCCTCCTGAACATAGATGCAAAAATACTCAATAAAATACTCTCAAACCCAATCCAAGAACACATCAAAAAGACCATCCACCATGATCAAGTAGGCTTCACCCCAGAGATACAGGGATGGTTCAACATACGAAAATCTGTCAATGTAACCCACCAGATAAATAAACTGAAAGAAAAAAACCACATGATCATCTCATTATATGCTGAAAAAGCCTTTGACAAAATCCAACAACCCTTCATGATAAAGGTCTTGGAATGATCAGGAATACAAGGAACATACCCAAACATAATAAAGACAATATATAGCAAGCTGATAGCCAACATCAAATTAAATCGAATGAAACTCAAAGCAATTTTTCTAAAATGAGGAACAAGACAAGGCTGTCTGCTCTCTCCATACCTATTCAATACAGTACTCGAAGTTCTAGCTAGAAAAATAAGACAGTTAAAGGAGATGAAGGGGATACAAATTGGAAAGGAAGAAGTCAAAGTATCTCTATTTGCAGAAGATATGATAGTATACATAAGTGACCCCAAATATTCTACCAGAGAACACCTTCAGCTAAATAGCTGGATACAAGATTAACTAAAAAAAAGAAAAAATCAGTAATACAATCAGTATATACAAATGGTAAGTGGGCTGAGAAAGAAATCAGGGAAACAACACCCTTCACAATAGGCACAAATAAAATATCTTGGTGTAACTCTAATCAAGCAAATGAAAGGCCTGTATCACAATAACTTCAAGTCTTTGAAGAAAGAAATTGGTGAATATATCAGAAGATGGAAATATCTCCCATGCTCATGGATTGGTAGGATTAACATAGTAAAAGTGGCCATCCTACCAAAAGCTATCTACAGATTCAATGAAATCCCCATCAAAATCCCAGCACAATTATTTACAGACCTTGAAAGGACAATACACAACTTCATATGGAACAACAAAAAACCCAGGATAGCTTAAACAATCCTGTACAATACAAGAACTTCTGGAGGTATCACTGTCCCTGATTTCAAGCTCTACTACTACAGAGCTCTAATAATACAAACCACATCATACTGGCATAAAAACAGACAGGTTGATCAATAAAATTGAACTGAAGGCCCAGACAAAAATCTACACACCTATGTACACCTGATTTTTGACAAAGAAGCCAAAATTATACAGTGGAAAAAAGAAAGCATCTTCACCAAATGGTACTGGTCTAACTGGATGTCAGTATGTAGAAGAATGCAAATAGATCCATATTTATTACTGTACACAAAACTCAAGTCCAAGTGGATTAAAAACCTCAGATATATTGAACATGCTAGAAGAGAAAGTGGAGAATGGCTTTGAATGCATTGGCACAGGAGACAATTTCCTGAACAAAACACCAATAGCACAGGCACTGAGATTGACAATTAACAAATGGAACCTCATGAAACTGAAAAGTTTCTGTGAGGCAAAGGACAACATCAATAGAAAAACACGGCAGCCTATAGAATGGCAAAACAAAACCAAAACCAAAAAACTTCACCAACCCCACATCTGACAGAGGGCTAATTTCCAAAATAGATAAAGAACTCAAGAAACTAGACATCAACAAACCAAATAATCCAATTAAAAATGGAATACAGATCTAAACAGAGATTCAGAAATCTTACACCTGTCAGAATGGCTAAACTCAAAAACACAAATGACAGCTCTTGTTGGCAAGGCTGTGGAGCAAGGGGAACACTCCTCTACTGCTGGTGGGAATGCAAACTTGTACAGCCACTTTGTAAGTCAATATGGTGGTATCTCAGAAAATTGGAAATTCATCTTCCTCAAAACCCAGCTATACCACTCCTGGGCATATACCCAAAGGATACTCCATCATACCATAAGGACACCTGCTCAGCTATGTTCATAGCAGCTTTATTTGTAATAGCCAGGAACTTGAAACAATGTAGATGTCCCTCAACTGAAGAATGGATAAAGAAAATGTGGTACATTTATACAATGGAGTATTACCCTGCTGCTAAAAAAAAAAAAAAAAAATTCATGAAAATTGCAGTCAAATGGATGGAACTAGATAAGGTGATCCTGAGTGAGGTAACCCAGACCCAGAAACACAAACATGGAATGTACTCACTTATAAGTGGATATTAGCTGTAAAGGATAACCAGGCTACAATCCACAGACCCGGAGAAGCTAAGTAACAAGGAGGGCTCAAGGGGGAACTCGTGAATCCCCCTGGGAAGGGGAAATAGAATAGACATCTCAGGTGGACAGATGGCGGGAGGATGGGAATTGGAGGGATCAGGTGGGGGAAGATGGAGGGAGAGACAACTGGAATTGGGGAGTGGGCATCTCAGGGATGAGCTAGAAACTAGTGCAATGGAAACTTCCAGGAATCTATGAGGGTGACCTTAGCTAAGACTCCTAGCAATGGGGGTTACAGAGCCTGAACTGGCCATCTCCTATAACCAGGCATGACTTCCAGTGAGGGACTGGGGCATCAATTGTGGTAGTTTGAAAGAAAATGGCCCCCAAAGGAAGTGGCATTATTAGGAGGTGTGACCTTTTTGGAGTAGGTCTTGTTGGAGGAAGTGTGTCACTGTGGAGGCGGGCTTTGAGGTCTCCATGTATCACCCAGTGTTTCAGACCACTTCCTGTTGCCTGCAGGTCAAGATGTAAGAACTATCAGCTCCATCTCCAGCACCATGTCTGCCTGCATGCTTCCTTGCTTCCTGCCATGATGATAATGGACTAAACCTAAGCCACCTCAATTAAATGCTTTCCTTTATAAGAGTTGCCATGGTCGGCCGGGCGGGGGTGGCGCACGCCTTTAATCCCAGCACTCGGGAGGCAGAGCCAGGCGGATCTCTGTGAGTTCGAGGCCAGCCTGGGCTACCAAGTGAGTTCCAGGAGAGGTGCAAAACTACACAGAGAAACCCTGTCTTGAAAAACCAAAAAAAGAGTTGCCATGGTCATGGTGTCCCTTCACAGCAATAGAAATCCTGACTAAAACACCAACCCAGCCACACAACCTTCGACCTACAATTTATTCTGCCTACAAGATGTGCTGGGGTAAAGGTGGCACAGAAATTGTGGGAGTGGCCAAGTAATGACTGGTCCAGCTTGAGACCCATGCCACAAGAGGGAGCTTGCCCCTGATACTGCCTGGAGGGCCAGGACCTGGAAGCTGGATGGCCGAGAGACCTACTATAGAGCCAAACATGACTGGGGGGGGGGAGTCAATGAAATTATTCTTAATGATATTCTGCTGTACTCATAGACTGGTGCCTAGCCCAACTGTCATCAGAGAGGCTTCACCCAGCAACTGATGGAAACAGATACAGACCCACAGCCCAACATTAGGCAGACTTCAGGGAATCCTGCTGAAGAGAGGGAGGAAGGATTGTAGGAACCAGAGGGGTCAAGGACATCACAAGAAAACCCACAGAATCAACTAACCTGGGCTCATTGGAGCTCATAGAAACTGAACCAACAGCCAGGGAGCCTGCATGGGACTGACCTAGGCCCTCTGCATGTATGTGACAGTTGTGTAGCTTGGTCCTCTTGTGGGACTCCTAACAATGGGAACAGGGGCTGTCTCTGACTCTTTTGCTTTTGGGACCCTGATTCCTCATGCTAGGTTCCCTCACCCAGCCTTAACATGAGGGGAGGTGCCTAGTCTTACTGCAACTTGATATGCCGTGTTTGGTTGGTATCCATGGGAGGCCTGCCCTTTTCTGGAGAGAAATGGAGGAGAAGTGGAATGGGGTAGGGGAGGTGAGTAGGAGGAACTGGGAGGAGAGGAGGGAGGGGAAACTGTAGTCGGGATTTAAACAAATAATTTTTTAAAAGTTCATTAACTTTAAAATTTAACATTAATTTAATGTTAAATTCATTTTAATTGAAATTGTATAAAAGGCTTTCCTCCTTCCTTTGTATGGTTAGTTTGGTTAGTTTTCTTTTCTTTTTTGTTCTTCTTTCTTCCTTTTTTTTTTTTGTTTTGTTTTGTTTGTTTGTTTTTTCAAGACAGGATTTCTCTGTGTAGCTTTGGAGCCTGTCCTGGAGCTTGCTCTGTAGACCAAGCTGGCCTCAAACTCACAGAGATCCGCCTGCCTCTGCCCCCTTTTCCTTTCTTAAGTCAGAGTCTCACTATATCGCCAAGGCTGGTCTCAAACTCCTGGACTCACACAATCTTCCTGCCTCTGTCTCAAGTAGGAGACAGGAGCACAACGCCGGCCTGGCTGTTTGTACTGTACACATGAGTGGCTTAACTCCTGGTTAGCCTGACCCTGATTATGAGCATGGTCCCTGAGCCGGCATGCTCACAGCACCTGGTGACAAGCCCTCCGGGTGCCTGTGATGCTCACTACCTTGGGTACCACCATCCCACCCTCCACACACCCACGCTGGAATTGACTATTACTGCTTCACAAACTGCATGTACGTGTAGCGGATCGGGAGCTGGAGGTGTGAGACAGGTCTCCACACCTGTTAGACTACTCACAGCTCTCCATTTCGAATGTATGCATTTTGCTGGATTTAATTAAGCCTGTATTTAAAGCACAGTAACAAGCCAGGCTAAATTTCTGAAGTTGTTTGGGGCTCACTTTGTCCCTCTGAATGGAGGTGATTAATTAATCCCAGTCACCTTAGACACAGCAGTCCTGTTCTCTGTCTCCCCGGGATATCTAACCTGCCATCATGGGCCATTTCACATACTGCCAACCAAGGCTCTGTCTGCAGCAGCCCTCAGGGGGTAGCTAATGCAGTTTACCAGTGAGTGACTTCTAAGTGCTACATCATCCTGAGTGTATGTCGGGTTGTGAGGTATCACCTGGAGACACCCAAATGTGCCATCTAAATCAGCAGGTAGGACGAAGCTGGAAAGCATGGGAAATTTAGGAAGCAGAGATTAAATCGAGCTGACTGGACAGCGCATGTAAGTCTTAGGCACAGAGGTTGTGGCCAGACACCATGATAGACAAAGCATCGACAGCAGACCTGCTCAGGCATCATGTCCTCTGTGATGTGGCCAGAGAGGGATATAGGTCAGCACTGGACTGTTGGGGGTGGGGAGGGGGGTGGAGAGAGGGGACTTATACATGGATCTCACACGGGTCCCACTGGGCTGCAGCTCCTGCAGGCACCTGCTGGCTGCCTTGGCCTTCAGTGGTGGTAAAGTGAAGCTCCTGACAGCCTTGGTGTTAACTGTGCAGCAGCCACAGAACTGCAGAAATTCTTTACGGGGTGTGTGTGTGTGTGTGTGTGTGTGTGTGTGTGTGTGTGATCTCCTGTGTCCTCGGAAATGAAAACGCATCCACTCAGCTCCCTCACTCCTGCCTGACATAGACTTACCTTCTCCATCCAGCACTCCCTCTTCGGTTTTCAGGGAACTCACTCAGGCTTTTTTACATCCTGAGCTGTGTTGCTAACGGCCACACCACAGGAAAACAACAGCCATGTCTAGGGATTGCAGTGAAAGAAAAGTGAGCCAGCAGGTGGACCCAGAGGCCAAACTATCGCACACGCTGCTCATGTCACAGCCACACGGAGGCGCCTCAAAGCCAGCTTTGGAGTCCTTACCATTGTTTTCTGTTTCCCTTCACCTTCAGAGTTAGGGGTGACTTTTAAGAACTCCCCACAAGGTGTCTTCCAGCTCTACCCTGCCCAGCAATGTAGACAAGCATCGTAAGAACTTTCCCATCGAAATCATAGTTTCCCTTCATTTTCAGGCCACTGCAACCTTGGAAGCAGCCCCAGGGGTGTGGGAGCCAGCTTGTACTCAGTTTCACCTCTGACTATTTATTTTACATGCTTCACTAGGGTGGATGCCTGCTTCCCTTGGCTACTCCGCATCCAAGCCTTATTTCGAAGTTTGGTGAGCTCTTGCTGGGAAAGGCCTCCTCTCCTCTCTAGAATCTCAAAGAGACAGAGAACACCTTCTCTGTCCCTGGGGAGCCTGGGATACCCTTCCCCCAGTGCCTCAGCTGCTGCTGTGATCAGTGTGATAACTGAGCAGGAGTGCAAAGATGAGGATTCAGAAACGACTCTTGGGGCAACAGTGTAGCCTGGTTGTGGGAAGGCAGCATCAGAAGAGGTCCAGCAGCTTCCTGTCTGTAGGCTCATTGGATTTTGGAACTTCCTAGAACACCTCAGCTGGAGAGTATTTCTCCCGAGTTCTTTGTCCCAAACTCTGGATGTGCCCTTCAACTGTAAACTAGATCTAATTCTGAATTGTGTGCGTCCATCTTTGGCCTCTAAGACCCAAGCCGAGCCTGTAAGCATCTTGTAAGAATCACATCAAACAGCAGCAAGGCAGGAAGTTAGCCTTTCTGTTCAGGAATGCTCCCCGTGTTAATTGCTAGGATTGTTTAAAATAGTTTTCTGGGTTTTGTTTGTTGTTGTTAGTTTGCTTTTGTTTTTGTTTATTTGTTTTTTGTTTGTTTGTTTGGTTGGTTGGTTGTTTGGTTTTTCGAGACAGGGTTTCTCTATGTAACAGTCCTGGCTGTCCTGGAACTCACTTTATAGACCAGGCTGGCCTCGAACTCACAGAGATCCACTTGCCTCTCTATCCTGGGTGCTGGGATCAAAGGCGTGTGCCACCATTGCTCAGCAGCCATTTAGTCTTAAGCTGCTGATTTATCCAAGTAAAGAAACATGACTCCTGAAATTCGAACTCAGAGTAGGAGGACTTAAAAGAATCCTTCTCTTAATACTCTGAGGTAGAAAGAGCGTCTCATAAAAAAGAAAGAAAGAAAGAAAGAAAGAAAGAAAGAAAGAAAGAAAGAAAGAAAGGAAGGAAGGAAGGAAGGAAGGAAGGAAGGAAGGAAGGAAGAGCTTCTCTGTTAATGAAATATACAAAAGATCTGAAAATAGAGAAGTCAGCAAAACTTGTAGAATCTTAAAAAGTTGATTCGTTCGGAAACCAGCTAACACTTCATTTAGTCTCTTCATAGTAACCCTTTGGTAAATTCTTACCACACAGTGATGGTTGTTCAATTGGTGTCATTGTTATCTCCTGCTGTGTCCTAGGAATTTTAATTACCAGAGGCAATCCCCCAGTACAGACATATGAAGTTTCTAGGTGATCCAAATCTTGTATTGCCCACTCATAACGGTGCTGTGGTAACCTGCCGACCAATATAGTCTAGCAACAGTCTTTCTCATGCTACCTTTTTGGCCCATGTAGCAAGCAGATATTCTACAATTAGTTCTTTAGTTATCAGAACAGAAATAAAATAATGTTGACTCAGGAACGGAGAGATGGCCCAGCTGTTAGGAGGACGTACTGCTCTTGCAGAAGTCCTGGCTGGCTCCGGTTCCCAGCGTTCGTGTCAGTCAGCTTACAACTGCCTGGAACTCCACTCCTGACGCCCTCTGCTCTCCATGGGCAACCACATGCCCTTGGCGCATATAAACTCATGAGGACACGTGCATACACCTAAAGAGTCGATCCTGGAGAATGTTGACTGTGTCAGGAAGCCCACTTCTGTGAACATGACTGCATCAGCTGCTTTTACATCTCTGACAGAACACGCAGCAAATCTGAAAGAACAGGAAAGCATCACTGGGACTCGCAGCTTAGAGGGTTTCAGTCTACCGTGGTCGGGAAGGCATGTGGAGCAGTTCAGATAATAGCGTGTGGTGGGGGCTGCTCACATCACAGTGGCCTAGGAGGCAGACAAAGGGCAAAGCCAGCCTTCTGTTGGCTTTCTTCATTCCCTTTTATTCCATTTATACATGGGATGGTGCCGTTCACATTCAAGGTGCGTCTGGGCTCTCATTTAACCGTCTCTGAAAGCACCCTTACAGAGGTGTGCCTCGCCATCTTCTAGCTCATTCTAAATCCTGCCAAGTTGACAGTGAAGGTCACCATGAAACTTAGGACCTAAGAGATAATAAAATTAGTACTTCTCATTTCAACACAATTCTTTTGACTTGTTATTACCCATTAAGATCTGGACAAAAAGAACAAAGTAAACTCATACCTGTTGCTTTGCCCTGTCCCTCTTCCCTTGTTGGATATTTATTCAACTGTGCAAGGAAGTATTTTTCCCAGGATGGGTCCTCTTCACTCAACACCACTTCAAGGAAGGGCAAGGGTCTACTGGCAGCCCTTCCTTACTCCTGGTCTTCACTGATGTCAGCATGCCAAAGACATAACCAACGTCTGATGGAAATGCATCCAGCTTACTCCATGCAACCTGTCTCCACTAATGAGGCAAGCGGAGGCCTAGAGAATGGGCCAATTAGTGAGACAAGCCTCATGGAGGAACCTTGACACTGCATTCTACTTGATCAGAAAAGGTAAAGGAGGGCTGGAGATGCAGCTTGGGGATGAAGCACTTGTTTAGCACATGCAAAACCCTGGATTCAATACTGAGCATGAGAGCGAGAGCGAGACAGAGACAGAGACAGAGAGAGACAGAGAGACAGAGAGACAGAGACAGAGACAGAGACAGAGGCAAAAACAAAGCAAGAGGTTGGTTTAGAAAAGGTATATTTTTACCACAGTAACTTTTCTGTTGCTTAAGAAATTTTACAGTTCTTGCACTAATGAAAACTCTCCAAAGAATAAATTAAGGAGCCCCCTCTGCAAGCTGACTTTAAGGTGGGTGTGAACATTAACGGTTCTGCAATGTGGCTTTATAGAAAATCTAACAGAAATTTGTAGTCTCCACTTAGCTCCTATGGCTCTGACCCAACTCCTTACTACTTGCTGCTCCTAAATCTTTAGCAATCTCCATTCATGCTGAATAAAGTTCCAAAGAGGGAGAAAAGACCCAGGGAAACCATCTATTCTTCAAGCCCAGCGCTGTTGGGCTGCATACTCAGGAGAGGGAAGCTCTCTGGAGCATTACATTGTAATCATGTGTAGTGGCATCCTTGACCTTCATCCACTCTATGCCAGTAAATAACAATCAGTTGTGATAGCCCAAAATGTCTCCAGATATTGCCAGATATCCTCTAAGAGGGGGAATCATTCCTGGTTGGGAACAACTGCTTTATGCTCAGTGACCTAAGTGAAGGCATCTGTCTATAATGGAGGCCATGCAAACACATTTCAACACTTTATAACTGGTGTGCGTGTGTGCCTGTATTGAGGTCCGAGGATGTTCGGGAGTGGACTCTTGGCTTCCACCTTTTTGAGTCAGTCCGGCTTGTTTGCTGTGCCTTCGCTATAGGCTTGCAGGCCCAGGAGCTTGCCGATGGCTCCATCTCTCCCTCCCATCTCACCGCAGATGATGGGATCACAGGTGCGTGCCGCATCACTCAGCTCTTTTCCTTGGGTTCCAAGAAATGAAGACCGGGTTGGAGAGATGGCTTAGAGGTTAAGAGCACTGGCTGTTCTTCCAGAGGACCTGGGTTCAATTTCCAGCAACCACATGGTGGTGGCTCACAACTATCTGTAATGGGATCTGGCTCCCTCTTCTGGCCTGCAGGGATACAGGTATACATAATAAATAAATAAATAAATAAATAAATAAATAAATAAATAAATAAATAAATAAATCTTTAAAAAAGACAGAAAGAAAGACAGAAAGAAAGAAAGAAAGACAGACAGAAAGAAAGACAGAAAGAGAAAGAAAGAAAGAAAGAAAGAAAGAAAGAAAGAAAGAAAGAAAAAGAAAGAAAGAAAGAAATGAAGTCAGATTGTCAGGCTTGTTAGGCAAGCATTTACACACCGAGCCATCCTGCTGCTCCTTCAAAGATGTTCCATGCTCCTTTTCCTAACATCATGAACCAAAGGCACTAACCACCATTGAACTGTTTCTGTACAGCAAAGAACTGTCTTGGGAAGTATCAAGGATTATTCTGCACCATGATGCAGTGAATGTCTTTGCTGTCTACAGACGGGTGTAAAGCAGCTTGTCCTGGTGCAAAATGGCCCTAGAGTTCTATGCTGCTTAAAGTCTTAGATCTCCTTTGCGTTTCCATGTCCCTTCTTCCATTAGGCTGGTAGACATGCGCACTTGTTCTCGCTCTCTCACTGGTGAGTGCGCCTGGTGCCTTGCACATGCGCAGTAAACAGTCCACCACAGGAATGTGTCTGCCGCGCTCTGGTTTTTTAATTATAAAACATTGTCCTAATAACAGCGTGTGTCTGACTGCATTTTACCTTAGACTCGCTTTTCTGAAATGGATTAGTCCCCATTCTTCTTAGTTCCTTGTTATATTCTGGATAGTTGAGGTTTCTATATATCCAAGTTCGACAGAGGTAACTATTTTACTGCCTATAGATAATAATTACAATGATGAACCTCAACTCTCACTTTGTAACTGAGCAACAAAAACATTTTGGCAGAAAAGTAATGTCATGTTGTCTCTCTGGCAACAGTGTGGCAGAGGGTTCAAGGCTGATGTGAGGTTTGATAAGTGTAGCCCAAGTCACCTCACTCTATGTCTACCAAAGTTAAGTGCTGTGCAGTTGTTAACATCGTTTTAGAGCATAAGGGAAGAAGGAGGTGAGGCTGGGTCTGAGTACAGAGGTCTATAACACCAGCTATGTGGGAGGCTGAAGCGGGAGGTTCAAGAGCTGCCCGTGTTATAGAATGAGTCCTGGCCAGCCTGGCCGGCCCAGCAAGATTCTGTCTCAGAATGAAAAGTACAAAAGAGGTGGAAATATAGCTCAGTGGTAGGACACCTGCTCTGTGTGTGTGTGTGTGTGTGTGTGTGTGTGTGTGTGTGTGTGTGTATGTATGTATGTATATATATGTATATATATATATATATATATATATATATATATATATATATATAAAATGAAGGAGGCCTTGGGTTCAACCTTCAGTACCAGAAAAAAAAAAAGGACCCATTGTTTGTTTTAGTTTTGGTTTCTCTGCATAACTCTGGCTGTCCTGAAACTCTGTAGACCAGGCTGGCCTTGAACTCAGAGGTCCTCTTGCCTCTGCCTCCAAGAGTGCTGGGATTAAAGGTGTGTGCCACTACTCCTGGGCTTTTTTTTTTTTTCCACTTTGAGTAATGGAGGTCAGAGGAAAAGGAGGCTTCACCGTAAGAGAGCAGTGCTGTGTGAAAGGGGTATGTATCTTTGAGCCTTGGCTGCTAACAGGGAAGTCTTCCCTCTATTAGCTACTTGGGCAGAGAGAACATGGCAGGGCATGCTAAAAAGGCATGAGGAGAAAGCTGTGTGCCTCCTGATTCTTGGACTCTGCCCGGGAGGTGATAGCGGAGGTCAACTATGAGCCCACCGCTCTGATTCTGAATTTCAGAGGGCCAGCCTGGCAGGCCTCAGACATTCTCAACAGAAAAAGCCACCCAGGGGAGCTTTATATACCTCTATCAGCTTTGGAAACCTAAAGAAGGGCTTTTTATCATCACCGTGTAGAATGAAATTGAATCACCCATCACTGAACTAAAAGGCATCATTTCAAAAGCAGTGTGCACATTCACGTCCTGATAAATTCATTTATTCCATTCAACAAGTATTCACTGAACACACCCTGTGTATCAGATCTCCAGAATGTAGACATTAATCATACACAGAGAAGTCACCATGATTCAGGCCTTCATAAAGTTTACAGTCTAATGGAAAGAAGATTAAAATAATGTGAAGAATGCATGTGTTGCAGGGTGTATGGGAATATATAGAGAGAATTCCAGATTCCAAAAGACCATCATCTTTTGCAAATGGTTCTCCATGTTGATTCATCAGTTTTTGTAAAAGCAAACAAAAAAAAAAACACTCTCTGGAGATGTACAGTACAAAAATCTGTGCAAACACACATAGAACTTAGTTGAGGAAACCCTTCTCTCCTAAGCAGAGAGCCTCAGTGGCAGGCAGCAACATACACGGTAATTGGTTGTCTTCATGATTGGCAAATAGCTCTAGCTAGAGCTTAGAATGCACAGTTGAAGACAGTGAGGCATGAGTCTGAGAGGGAAGGAAGAAACCTCACGAATGCCCGAGACCCCAGTGAGGAGCAGGGGTTTGCTTTGAAGGCAGAGAGATAGTACTGACTGGTGTGAAGAATTCCTGTAACAGTCGGGAGTTGGCACACATTTATACTCCCAGCACTTGGGAAGTGAAGACAGGAGAATTAGGGATTCAAAGCCATCCTCGCTTACATAGCCATCTGAGGCCATCCTGGGCTACATGAGGCTTTGTCTTAAAAGAATGAAAAGTATTATTATATTTATGTTGAACAGAAATGTGCCTGTGGAGTGCAGTTGGAAGTGAGGATCCATTTAGGAAGTGATTATATTCATGCTGCTGAGAACTAGCTGTGGCCTGAATGAAGGTGGTAACAGCAGCCATATGTTCACTCTCATGACTGATAACCACTCCCTTCTACTGCTCATGAAAAGATTCAAGAGACAGTAGGGAGACAACATAGAAACATGATTTATGTTTATGATTTGTTAAATATGGAAATCAAGGTTGGGTCCCAATTATATCTATCAATAGCTAATTTAGTGAGATTATAATGTGTAGTCGGAAAGTTTCTTTGGTCCTGCCAGGCCCCCCACAGTCCAGTGGCCTGCTTATAAAATAATCACTCAGAAGCTTATATTAATTGTAACTGCTTGGCCATTAGCTCAGGCATAATACTGACTAGCTCTTACACTTAAATTAACCCATAATTCTTATCTATGTTTAGCCACACAGCCTGGTACCTTTTCTCAGTTCTGTCTTGAATCTCGCTTCCTCTGTGTCTGTCTGGTGACTCCTGACTCAGCCTTCCTCTTCCCAGAATTCTCCTCATCTGCTTACCCTGCCTATATTTCCTATCTGGCTACTGGCCAATCAGCATTTTATTATCAACCAATCAGAGCAACACATATTTACAGCATACAGAAAGACATCTCACAGCAGTAATGCATGCTATACCTAGTCTTAGTGTTTACTGTAGACTCTCCCATCTTAAAATAAAAGTGTCTTGAGTCAGTTGATGTCTAATTGCAGATAAATGGAAAACCCTGGACCCCCTGCTCTCGTCTAGTTATCCCCCCAAACTCTGCTGGTCTAGTTACCCCACCCACTCAAAAGTGTAGAGTAGGAAATTACTAACAGCCAGGCTTGCCTCATTAAAGCAGAATACGGTAAAAAGATTAATCTTTAGATACTGCTTTATTGATTAATTTGGTGGCTCACTTAAATCACTGTTTGTACTGCCTATTGCCAAGTGTAACTTCACTTGCCACCTGGAGCAGAATGACCTGGAGAAAAGGCTGAAACAGTGGGTCGTTGCCCTCAACAACCTGACCAATAAAGCTGACAGCTATGTGCAAACAAGGTCATGTTCCCGGTGAGCGTTAAAACAAACAGGATGTAAAATGTAGAGATGAATCCATGCACAGTCTTGGTGTAGGAAAAGAAACAGAGTTAAGGGTGAAGGAAGGAGGCAGAGGCAAAGGGAAGACCCAGATGATGAATGAAGGCTTGGGGGGAGCCTTCATTTGTTCTCAAAGCTGTTTTCTGTGCTCCATCAGAGCACCCACTGCCCCCAGTGACACCTGCCTTTGCGAAGTTGTTGAATGAACCGCTTCACTTTTGCTACTCAGAGTCTCGCCAGCTTCTCAGTACCTAGTGGGAGTCTTCGTTTTCCACAGTCTACCTCTATTCTGCCTCCACCTGGTGAGGATGGTATCTGCGGAGATGAGTGAGAGGCACATGCGATAATAACTCCAAGTGACCTCGGGTGGAGATATTCATCAGGCAGTTGCACATCTGGATTTACAGGAAGGAGATCCAGGGCAGAAATCCAGATGCTGGAATCATCTGTGGGTAGATGGAGGGGAGCCGCTGGCCGTGGGAACCATCATCTAGGGAGACTTCTGTAGTAGGAACAAGACGGGTTAACACGGGTCTGCCGGGGAGATGGAGAGAAACAGAGAAGGACAACAAGGGGCAGTGACCTGGGAGACAGGAGAAGAGGCTGTCCTAAGAAGGGAAGACCTGCACATTTGCGTCACAGAGAGACAGGAGAGACCCCTAAGTCTTTCTCAAGGACCTCTAGACATACAGGGGGAGGATCTGGTGCCTTCTGATTGAACCAAAGCTTATAAGAGATACCTGTAGGAGTTGTGTGCCCTGAAATCCCATCTTGAAGCTCTAATCCCGAGAACTTCAGCATGTGACCCCTACTTGGAAATAGTCTTACAAAGGCAGATTAAACAGACCATTAAGGTGGGTCCTGAATCCCTTGACTGTATTCTACAAGGAGGAATCTGGACATGGAAATAATACAGTGTGAACGTGAGGATGACTGGGCACAGGTCAGCCTTCAGGAGGAGCCACCTCAGCCAACACTGGGATTGCACATTTTTCAAAGGTTTATTTTTATTTTATGTGTATGGGTGTTTTGTCTGCTTGTATGTCTACATACCACGCATGTAGTGCCCTCAGAAGCCAGAAGAGGGTGTTGGATCTTCTGGAAGTAGAGTAGTCGACAGCTGGGAGTTGTCATGTGAGTGCTGGGAGTTGAACCCAGGTCCTCTGGGAAAGCGGCAAGTGTTCTTAACTCCTGAGATAACTCTCCAGCTCCCAGTTTCACACTTTCAGCCTTCAGAAATTTGGAACAATAAGTACCTGTTATTTAAGTCACCCACTTGTGGTACTTTTCTTATGACAGTCTCAGGAAACAAATACAGATGTCATTTGAAAACTCTCTTAGGACCTGCCCAACAGCTACTGCCTCATTTATTCGGGGGGCAGAATTTAGTCTGTGGCTGTGTGTGTCTCCTTCGAAGGGCTTGGGATGGCAAGAACAGGTTGCTGAAGCCCATGCATGCCTGAGGCTGGATGCAGTGGACTCTGGAGAAGAATGAACTCCCTACTTACACCCTGAGTTGTTTGGTTACACTTAGAAGAGTCAGCAAAGACAAACTGTCAGATCAGCGCTTCCGATGAACTTACTTTTAATCTTTAGTAAAACCACTATGATCTCTTACTACCCCCCCCCAAAGTATACACTTTCATACTACCATCTTCCTTAGAAATAAACTATTTCTTTATTTAGAAATAAAAACTAAGCCAAGCCAGGTGAAGTGACCCACGCCTTTAATCCCAGCACTAAGGAGGCAAGTTGTGAGTTTGAGGCTAGTGTAGTCTACGTAGAAAATTCCAGGACAGTCAGACTATGTAGAGAGAAACCTACTTAAAAAATAAATAAGTAAGTTAGTAAATAAATGAATGAATAAAAGAATAAATTAAATAAAATTAAAAATAAACAAAGAAATAAAAACTATGTGATAGTTTATCTACATTGTCTGCTTGCCTGGGTCTAGAATCACCATGGAAACAGCTCTGGGAGTGTCTTTGAGGGCATTTCCAGAAGGGTTTAGCTGACAAGGGTAGACTCATCCTGAATGTGGGTGGCACCATCGGGATGAAGTCCTAGCATGTGTAAGAGGAAGCGAGCTGAGCACCCCTATCTCTCTATCTGTCTACTTCTCGACTGTAGACACCATGTGGTCACCTGCCTCAAGCTGCAGTTACCTGCCTTCTGAGCCCTAATGGCCTGTGCCATCTCAGACTGTAAGCCAGCACGTCCTCTTCCCTTCAGATGCTTCTTTTCAGCATTTTTATTTTTTCAGGGAAAGAAAAAAGCAGCTTTATTTTCCTAAATGGGTCTAGGATAGTTGGCTGCTGGGCTTGCTGTGTCTGGTCACTTCAAGGCAGAAAAACAGAGCTCTAGAGATGTGCCAATGGCATCTTTCCCAAGACCTGTTAGTTCCATGCCTAGAGTCTTCCCTCCCTCTCTCCCAGGTTCTCTTGAACTCCAATCTTACCATGTCTCCTGAACTAAGCTCACCATGTTTCTGCGGCAGGAGCGCTCCATCTTCCAGGGCGTTTGCTTCCCATTCATCCTGCTTTACTTTGCAAGAAACAAACATTTTTGGCTCAAATAATATAATGGCAGTGGGGAAGGATGCCCTAGTCTCTCTGTTGTGATCCTATCCTGTGTGCCCTTGCTGGAATCGCCTGTGGTTTTTCCCTCATATGGCCTGGAGCCCTCCGGCCTCTGATATATGTACAAGCCTTGGTGCCCTTGCTGGAATCGTCTGTGGTCTTTCCCTCATATGGCCTGGAGCCCTCCGGCCTCTGATATATGTACAAGCCTTGGTGCCCTTGCTGGAATCGCCTGTGGTTTTTCCCTCATATGGCCTGGAGCCCTCCGGCCTCTGATATATGTACAGGCCTTGGTGCTCTTGGTGACTCCTACCTGAGCACCTGCTTGTGCGCTCAAGGCTGAGTTCCCACTCTCCTGACTCTAAGGTTCCTGCAGGCTCCTGTCTTTCAGCATGCCCGTGCCTGTGGAGGGAGTGCAGGACATTTTGTCTATACTCCCTGCCTCCCTGGAGAGGGGCACAGCCCCAGTGAATCTGGTATGGTTCTATCTCAGGGGTTCTCTTATCCACTTCTGTTTCACTTCGTGTGATCCTGTGTTAGGACAGTTTCCAAACCCGGGAATTTGTAGGAGCTTTGCAACAATCACTGAATCTTTACATCAGGAAACAGGAAATTAGCCATGTGACCATTTCTACATCTCCACCTGCTGCCTGCCGTCAGTCATGTTGGCCCCAGTGGAACTGAGGAATAGGGCTACACATGTGACACTTAGGTCTCCAGATTTCTGCAAGATCCTCTCCCAGCCTGGAAGTTGGGCTTGTTATGTCCCATTCTGCAGCATCTCCTTTCAGTGTTTTACGGTACACCCTTGAGTAAGCCTCCAAGCTCATTTCTCAGTGTTTGGAGACAGAAGGCCAGCTGCTCATCGCTACTTTAAATTTATTTAATTATTAGCATTAATTTTTACATGTGTACGGGTATTTTGTTACAAATATGTGAACCCCATGTATGCCTGGTGCTGCAGGGACCAGAAGAGGGCACATGATCTCCTGGAACTGGAGTTCCAGAAGGTTGAGAGCCCGTCCATCAAACCCCGTCCTCTGGAAGAGCAGCCAGTGCTCTTAACCTGAGCCATCTCCCCAGCCTCTCATTGCTACTTTCCTTAACATGGGCTTTGAACTCTTTGTTTTTATTGATATCTTACGGGATAACTCATTTGTTCCAGACTGTTTCCAATATGGCTTCTGTAAGTCATGCTCTAGAAAACTGTTTGTGTCTGATGGGGGTGGCAGCGGGGTATCCGAGCAGAGTTTGGTGAGGATGGTGAACCAGAAACCAGAGGCCTTGAACCCAACCAGTGACTCATTGCAATGAACATTTGCTAGGAAAGCTGACAGGACAAAAAGCGTGTACTGTGTGACACACCGAGGCTCCCAGCGACTCCAGGACAGATGCAGAGGTGGTGGAGAGGCGGGAAGGATGGAGGAGGAAAAGGGTTTTTGTTGTTGTTTTTCTTCCTTTGTTTTCTGTTTTTATTTGGTTGGTTTGGTTTGATTGATTTTTTAAAATTTTTGTTGGGGGGCTGCTGCAAGGGGAGGAGAGGATGTGGGGGGACTGGGAGGTGAGCAGAATAGAGGTGCATGATGTGAGATTCCCAAGGAAATTATGTTTAAAAAAATAAGGAAAAAAAAAAAAAGAATCCCAGCTCTGTTGCTTTCTAACACCGTGACCTTGGGAGGGTTTTTGTTTCCTCAGATGTGAAATAGGAGAGAGAAATGAAAGCTGATTCTCACATTCGTTCTACAGATTACCAGGCAGTTCCCGGAGAGTCAATGTAATGTATTGGGCTGAGTTCTTGGTTTGGAAGACTTATCCCAATTCCATTTTGCAACAAAGTAGACTTGAATGGCTGTCAAAAGAATGTACTAAATGTTTTAAGCAACAGTGAGGTAATTGTTTACGTGGAAAGCACTAACAGCTCGTAGACTCTCAGACCACCCAGGTCCTTATACCCAGAGACCGTACCAGAGTAAAGCACACCAATGTTTAAAGGCCTCCGGAGGAAGTGGCAACTTCGAAGAAGGTTCGTGGTAGGGAAACCAGGGGAATGTGATGTCATGAGGCACAAGGATTACAGGAAGGATAAATGACCCAAGGTAAATCCTGCCAAGAGCCTTGCAACGTGCAGGTACCACTGGGTTAAGGAGTAAAGATAAAGATTTGGAGACAGCAAGAGTAGACAACCTTAAAGAAGCCTGGCGGTCAAGGCAACAGGGCATTCCAGAGCTAGCCATGGGAGTTTGTGCTTCTAAGATGGGGCCTACATCCCGGTACTTACCAACTTCCAAATGGGTCAGTAGGAAAGAAGGAGAAAGGCAGAGGAACCTGGCACTCCAGGAAGATACCTGAAGCAGGTGGAAACTCAGGACTCTCCTGTCCTGGCAGCAGGGAGAAGATGGGTCCAGAGAGATGGTCATGTACAGGAAGGGGAGGGGAGGTGGTGGGAAGTTGAGTCAGATCTATCAGGTGGCTTCTCTGTTCCCCGTGAATAGGCAGAGCCAGCACCTTCTGGAAGATGGGGGCATGGGTTTGGGTCTGAGAAGAGTAGAGTGGTACCTGAGACTGTTCAGGGAGAGGTTCTGTGGGACACTGCTATTCCTAATGGAGCAAATGATCACCATCGTTTAATTCTGAAATTCTAAAACTTTGGAACCCTGTTATTCTGGGTTTCAAAATAGAGAGCCTGCACAAATCTCATTGACCACTGTGGTGGCTAGTTTTAATTATTAACCTGACAGATTCTAGGATCACCTGGGCAGAGTCTCAGGGAGGGATTGTCTAGAGCAGATTGGCCTGTAGCTGCATCTGTGAGAGACAGTTTTGATTACCTTAACTGCTGAAGGAAGACCCCGTCCACTGGGCGTGGCACCTTCCCCCAGATCTGGGCCTTGGGTTGTGTGAGAGTGGAGAAAGGATGCTGAGTAGCACCCAAGCTTTTGTTTTGTGGATGTAACTTGACTTTTTAAGTTCCTGATGCCTGGCTTCCCCGCTGTGATGGACGTAACCCGGAATTAAGAACTAAACCTTTTAGATGCTTTCTCCCAAGTGGCTTTTGTTGGGGTATTTTGACACTGCAGCAGACGTGAACGTCTCCTGCACTCCACTAACTGACCTGGAGCAGGCACAAAGGAGTGAAGGGTGAACATTTGTGCCTCAGGATTACAACTGTCCAGCCAGTCATAGCCACCTCCTAAACTGCAAACCAGTAAACCGAGCCCTTTAGTATTTTAATACTAAATATATCTACCTAATAAAATAGATTGATACTGCACTGACTCCCAAGTTTCTCCCAAGAGCCAATGTTCCCTTCACTTTTAAAGAATTTTCAGCTACCACCAGGTGATGTTTTGCTCAATTAATTTTTCTTTTGACTCCAATTTCAGAATGAGCTATGCTTGAAAGGTAAATGCTCTACCAGCTGCGTGCTGCTTCTAATGTTGATTTTCTGGCTAATATCAATTTTCCAGACCAGCTACAGGATAAATGAAAACTTTGCTTTGCTTAAGTGTTACCTCCTGTTCAATTTATCTCTAAAGGAAATGGGATGAGATGGGGTTCTTTTTTCTTTTAAGAATAGGGGAATAAATGATGAGAGAGACCAGACACGTGACAGAAATATGACTCTTTGCCTGCCTGAGACATCATTTTGAATTTATAGTTCTTTTGAAACAAAAGTTTTATGCTTAAAGTTCCTTAAAAGTATTAGCACCACCAGCATCAACACCACCAGCATCATCACCATAGCCATCACTACCATCCCAACCACCACCACCACCACCACCACCATCATCATCATCACCACCACCACCACCATCATCATCATCACCATCACCACCACCACAACTACCATCACCATTATCATCACTACCATTATCACCATCACCACCATCATTATCACCATCACCACCACCATCATCACCACAATTACCACCACCACCACCATCATCATCACCATCACCACCACCACCATAATTACCATCACCACCACCATCATCATCACCACCACCATCACCACCACCACCACCACCATAATTACCATCACCACCACCATCACCACCACCACCATAATTACCATCATCACCACACCACCACCATCATCACCATTGTCATCACTACCATTATCACCACCACAATTACCATCACCACCATGATCACCACCACCCTAAATACCATCACCACCACCACCATCATCATCAGTGTTTGCACACATGTGCCACAACAAGGACACGTATGTGGAGGCCAGCCCCGCTGCATAGGCTCTGGGATATCACTGCTCCTGCATTCTTTACAAGCTGAAGATGCTTACTAGTCTTTTAAGACTCTTTGTTTCTACCATTCCCACGTGTTCATCAAGTTCATTACTAAAACCCTTCATTAAAAGCCAAGCCACCTAATTAAGAATCACTTAACAAAGTGTTTTCAGTTAATCAGGCAACTATTTAGGGCAAATAAATTTCTCTATGGGTGCAAAATAGGACCTTATGTGATTACCACAGAGCTTCCTTTCCGCCTGTGTTCAGCCTGGGTTTGAGCCTTGACTCTGCGTATGTCCTAGCTCATCGTCTATTGGATAGCAGGATACACAAAACTGAGTAATTGAAAAAGGACATAGATTTTTGTGTTCATGATTTTGGAGGCTGAGAAGTCCAAAACTGGTGGCTGCCTCAGGTGAGGCTTCTCTGTTGCTTTCACTCTTGATGGGCAGTGAAAGGCCAGTGGGCCTGTGGGAGAGAGGGAAATCACAAATGGAGGGCTGGCTCATTTAAATGGATCCTTTCCCTACCAGCTCCCAGGAATCCAGGCAATCAGCTGATTTTCCAGCTGCCACAAGAAGTAACTTTAGGCTGCTCATTACTCAGAGCGTCTGTACTCCAATATCTTGGTGAAATTTGTCCTAAACACAAATTTTCGCATCTGAAAGAGGCCAAAGCCTCCCCAGGCTGGTGAGATGGCTCAAAGGGTGAAGGTGCTGTTACCAAGCCTACAGACCTGAGTTGTATCCCTGGAACCCTCCCGGTGGAAGGAGAGAACTGACATCCAAAAGTCGTCCACACAATAAATACATTCATACATAATAAATGTGACTTTTGTTTATTCATTTATCTAAACATTTTTGTGTGTATGGATATTTTGCCTGCATGAATGTCTATGCACCACATGCATGCAGGGCTCTCAGAGGTCAGAAGAGGACATTGGATTCCCCGCGACTGAAGTTACAGATGGGCATAAGCTGCTCTATGGGTGCTGGGAATTGAAGAGTCTGGATCTTCTTGATTACAACTTTGACCCCAGAGGGAAGCCCCACACCTTCTCCTTTGCCCCATGACTTCTGAGCACACTCAACATTCTATGATGCTGAGGCATGGATGAAGAGTTGGATGGCAGAATTGGGCCCCTGTAGCATCACACCTGTACTACAGCCATCTTTATTGCCTCCTGGTTTTTGTTTGTTTGTTTGCTTACTTGTTTGTTTGTTTGTTTTGTTTGTTTGGCCTCAAACTTACAGAGATCCACCTGGCTCTGCCTCCCTAGTGCTGGGATTCAAGGCGTGCGCCATCACCGCCCGGCCTTGCCTCCTGGTTTACTCACCTACCAAATAAGGTCCCCAGTCTGTCATCTCATGCTATCCAATTCACTAGCTCCCCAGTTTCCACTGTCTCTGAGTGGAGCACCTGTCACAATCTGGCTTGTGTCCCGATCTCTTCTGGAATTCTGTGAGATTAAATTGTTTTATTTTGTGATGCTTGCGGGAAACCAACAGAATCAGCAATGACACAAAATCACCCAATGCACTTTTACATGTATATGTGAGTCAGTGTGCTTGGCTTCTTCTTTAAAAATAATTAATTTCCACTGTTCTTTTCCCTTATCTTCCCTTCTATTTTACTTTTGACTTTTCATGGTTGTTTTCTTCACAGTTCCTTGAATTATATTATCACCAAGAAAGGCTGATAAAGGAAGAGGACAGGGTTTCTTTATGCAACAGTCCTCGAACTTGCTTTGTAGACCAGGCTGGCCTTGAACTCACAGAGATCTGCTTGTCTCTGCCTCCCTTGGGATTAAAGGCGTGTGCCACCACTGCTTGTGGGAGAAATTTTTTAAATATTTCAGACTATAAAATTTCTTGTACTAATTTATCTATGGAACTTTTTTTGGTAACAGGTCCCCAGATCTTAGCCCAGCTGACGGCGTGTTAGAGGCATCAAGGCACCATTCTGACTGAAGAGCCCTGCACATGGACCCCAACAGCTGCCAGAATGAGAACAAAGACCTCATCCATCACAGTCCACAGTTCTGGGCAAGCCCCTAAATGCACTAAACTTGCTTTTTGGCTTCTGTTACCTCTTACTGTTAACTGTTCTTGCTAATTGAAGTGTGTCAGTCAGGATATGGTTTTTGTGCATTAAAAACGAAGATCAGTAAGGCTACATGATTGGGCAAGTTTCTGTGTAGCCCTCTGGCCAACGAGTGAAGACTTCCCACAGGCTTTAAGAGTCCTTGTGTTCTCTGGAGGAGTTACCTCACAACAGTTTCTCACTCCCAACACGCTTCTTCCTGTTGCCCCAGGGAGCATGAACAAAGCACATTTGTTTGTTGAAAACTTATGCCCATGTTTATTTCCTTTTTCCTAATCCCATCCATAATTCCAAGTGAATCCCATACTGAATGTGGCTTAGCCCTTATTTTTTTAATCTCATAAAACCCATTTTATGGCTGGGGCTGTAGCTTGTGTTGATAGAGTAGTACTTGCTTAGCATGTACAAGGCTGCATTTGATCCCCAGTCTAGTGGTACATACCTATCTATACCTAGCACTTGGGAAGTAGAGGCAGGAGGATCAGGCATGCAAGGTCATCCTCAGCTATCCAGTAGGTTTAAGACCAGCCTGGGTCACAAGAGATCATCTGAAAAACCAAATTGTTTCTGTTAGTTGTTAGGACTTATTTTCTGGATAGACATATAACAAACATGTTGTCTTTCTAAATGGACCCTACTTGCAGGTAAAGTCTTTATTTACACTGTAGTCCTGACAGCATTTAATACTTAAGCACAAAGCAGATGCTTAATGGGTCTTTACTAGCCAAAGTCATCTTTTCCATAGCCTCAGTGAACTCATAAGTATCTTCACCTATAAAATAAATCAGTTTTTTATGTGTTAAGAGATTGTGTGTGTGTGTGTGTGTGTGTGTGTGTGTGTGTGTGTGTGTAGATTTCAAGCAAGATGCAAAAAGTTTAAATTATGATTTGAATTTTACATGCCACTGTACTTCTAGACAGCCATGACAAAAATACAAATTTATTTTATTCAAGTTGTTGAATTATTGATCAATACCATTTTCAAAAACCACTCACTACTTCTGAGGCACATAGAAAGCTTCTACAGGTAAAGAAGATATTTAACAATAAAAATGACAATAGGAAGACATCTGATTTTCAGAATACTGTCTTGTCACAAATACATTTTAGTCCATAAAGAACTGCAGCCAGTTTTATTTGCATTAGACTTTAGGGCATGAGAATGACCTGAGGGTCTTTGTTGTAGGCTGGTCTATTTGCCATGGCTGTTTGGGTCAGCAGACTGCCTCAGGATGCCAGAAGTCAGCTTCGAAAGCACTGGCTGAGTAACTTGATGTGTAACAGAATTTTAGACATTGGGGTAAGACAGTAAGTACGTGTTGAATAATCTTTTGAGTGTACAAATTAACCATGGTGTCATACATAACTCATTTAATTGGAATTGGTGTTAATTAGACCCTATGGTAATGAATTTTAGCAAACATGACCCCCCAAAATGGACTACCTACCTATATATTTAGATTACACAGATTACAAAATAATTATTGGCAAAGAAATGAAGCCAAACCAAAGATAACACAGTATTAGTGGATAATAATCAGAATTTATTTCTGAAGACAACAACGCGTTTCCTCATAAGCATCACAGACTGCATTTGTTGTCCATTATGAAAACTTGTAATGGACAGTGCTGTCCTCCTAAACTCTGCCAAGTAATCTATACCAAATAAGGATGTACTGGCCAGTTTTATGTCAACTTGAAGCAAGCTAGAGTCACTTAGGAAGAGGGAACGTCAACTGAGAAAATACCCTCGCCAGATAGGCCTGTGGGCAAGGCTTTGGTGCATTTTCTTGATTGATAATGATATGGGAGGGCCCAGTTCACTGTGGGTGGTTCCACCCCTGGGCTGGTAGTTCTGGGTGCTATAAGAAAGCAGGCTGAGCAAGTAATGGGGGAACAAGCCAGTGAACATCACCCCTTCTTGGTCTCTGTATCTGTTCCTGCCCTGACATCTCTGTATAACAGACTACAAGTTGTGAGATGAAATAAGGTCCCCCCCGCCCCACCCCGGTTGCTTTTGGTCACAATGTTTCATCACAGCAATATAAGACCTAAGACAAAGGGATTGCCTTTGGAAAAGAGCATCTCTTTGTAATTAACATTAAAGTAAGCAAAAGTAGCTTTAACAAGAGCTCATTTGGGGGAACATTCTCATTTGTGCACTTTCACAGAAAGCAAACCCCAGAAAAACTAAGTGCTAAGTGAATAAAATAAGCCAATGTTATTATGGCATTTAGAGTCAGAAATGCTTTTCCAAATAGTTGAGGTCGTGCATAGTAAAACCACAAAGATAATTTTTAGAAGTTCTGACTCAATGTAAATGTAAAATCGAATGCAGAAGCTAGGTAAGGCATCTTCTTGAGGTTCTAGCAATGATGCTATGATGGAAGTGAGAACACACCCAGAAAGCCACTTTCATCAACTGGAGGCAAAACCATGCAAGTGTTTGGCCTATTACATTACAGAACCCTTGCAGCTTGTTGGCTGGAATTTGTCACTAAAAAAAAAAAAAACTAACAGAATAAAGCAATGTGTATTTTTTCTTTTGTTGTAGGTTTGAGTGACACATGGTGTTTGTTATATATAAGTAGCTAATTTTTTTTATTTTATACTTAATTTAATTTTACATATCAGCCACAGATTCTCCTGTCCTCCCTCCTCCCATCCCCCAGCCTTCCCCCCCAAATACACCCCCCATTCCTACCTCCTCCAAGGCAAAGTCTCCCCTGGGAAGTCAGCCCAGCCTGGTAGATTCAGTTGAGGCAGGTCCAGTCCCCTACAAGTAGCTAATTTTAGAAACATTAGGCAAGCATAGGAGGGAGTTTAGGTTGGGATCCAGAATTGTTTTGGGGTTATGCACACCACCTCTCTGATAATAATGTACTTTTCAGCCTAGTTCCTTTCCTTACATGTTCTACACACACACACACACACACACACACACACACACACACACACACACACACGTCTCTCTGAACAGTGCACCTAGCACTTTGGAATCCCTCTGCATTAGAACTTTTCTGTTGCTGTGATAAAACACCATGAGCAGATCAACTTGTAGAAGGGTTTATAGTGCCAGAGGGCGAGTTCAATGCCATCACAACCAGGAAGTGTGGCATGGGGCAGCGGGCACAGCTGAGAGCTCCCATTTCCAACCACAACCAGCAAGCAAAGAGAGTGAACTCCAAATGGCACAAGTCTTTTAAGGTTTTAAAACCTGTCCCAAAGCTGGCATTGTGGCGCACGCCTTTAATTCCAGCATTGGGAGGCAGAGGCAGGCAGATCTCTGTGGATTTGAAGCCAGCCTGGTGCACATACTGAGTTCCAGGACAGCCAGAAATCCTGTCCCAAAAAAACAAAACAAAAAACCTACCAAGCAAAAACAAAACAAAAGGGGTTGGGGATTTAGCTCAGTGGTAGAGTGTTTGCCTTGGGTTTGGTCCTCAGCTCTGGGGGGGAGGGGGACCACTTGTCCCCACTGACATATTTCCTTCAGCAAGGCCATACCTCATAAGCCTCCCCAAACAAGGCCACCAACTGAAGAAAAAGTATTCGAATACCAGAGAATATGGTGGTGGGGCACCTCATTCAAACCACCATATCCTCCACTGCACACCAGCATTGGGCTACACATACTCCTGTCTTTGAACAATGATGTACATTTCCTACTTCTGGTAACAAACTGAACATTTTAAGTTATTCCCAATGTATCTGACTCCAAAAATCTTTCAGAGAGACTCCCCTTTCTATCATCTTATGCCTATGCATAACTGGGTATGTATATGAATAAAAGCAGATGCATTATTGGAAGAGCCACATGTAGGATAAGAAATTATTATATAATATCATCCATCAATCAAAATAAAAAACCATCTAAACCACAACTCTTAGAAACCAGTACCTCCTCACCTAAGGCCCCATAGAATCATTAATTCCTGTGTCCACTATCAATCTTGACAATGTACCCCTTTAATCTGAACTACTTTACTCCAAATAAAATTATCTTCTTTTGCAAATCGGTATGGGTCCTTACTTTTTATTCTTTGGCTAAGAGGCCAAGAACCTGGAAGCACCTGGCCCATGCCCTGAGCACTACTAACATTTCCACTGGCCGAATTTTGTGTCAGTAGATGTCACTTGCATACTGAATTTACTTAAGAGTTGAAACATTTCTTTACAAAGGAGTCTAGTCTCCATCTCTCTCTGAACACCCACGCCTCAGTTTATAGCCCTGGTAACTGGAAAGTCCCGCTGCACTTTAAAAGCACACAGACAAGCATATGGAGTACTTATGGAGAAAGTTCATTTGTATTTAAAGAAATGAGCTTTCACAACCGTCAGCCACAAAATGGTCTAACTCTGTGTCAGTAATCTAGAAATGTTAGATTTAAAAGTTATTTTTTCCAAATATCTTTAAAGTACTGTTTTAGGCAACTATGTTCTCTAAGTATTGTGTGTTTGCATGTAGATTTACCAAAGTTGAAGTCCTAAGTCCTAGGAGTGAAGGGGGTTTTCCTCTAGTTTCACAAAGTACCAGGCATCAAACTAAGCTTCATAGATGTGGAACTCACAAAACCTTTAATATTAACTAGTATTAAATACTAACTGTCCTCGGAAGTCAAGAAAACACAAATCTGAAATTTCAAAACATCCTTCATTTACTGAAAATTAGAGAAAATCTTCTCAGAGAAAAACGAACCCAGCTTGGGGATAGAGTGGGTTTGTCTCCAGATCATTGCAGTACAGTAAGAAGTTCTGGGTCTCTCCTTCCCATGGGAAAGTGGTGTTTGTTAGCTAATAATAGCCTGTTAATGCACAAAGGCAACATGCACACATTGAAGTACTGTGGAAAATGGTGATGGCCTCAGGGCAGGGCCCATGCCCAGCAGCACACGGGCACCACGAACGAGCGTGATGCTGGTTTGGATTTCTTGTCTTAGAATCTTTGGGCATTTATTTATTCTCTAAAACTTTACAGGTCTTTTGCTTCTAGGTTACGGTTTCTGGTTCTGTTTTTATGGGATGGGAGGAGGGAGGACAGGAGAACCTGTGGCCGATATGTAAAGTTAAATTAAGTTTTTATGGGATTTCTGTGTGTGTGTCTGAGTCTGTTGCCTGTGCTTTTTCTTTGGCTTCTTTTTTCTGTTTGTCCTTACTATTTTTTAGGTGCCTGTTTGTTTTCTAATGAGAAAGAAAGGCTGTGGATTTGGGTGGGTGGGGAGGTAGGGAGGACTTGGGAGGGGTTGGGGGAGGCAATTAGAATATATTGTATGAAAAAAAATCTATTTTCAACAAAAAATTAAAAGTAATTAAGAGAGAAATGGTGATGTCATTTGCTCAAATGAGGTTGGAGTAACCTTCAATTAGTAAAAATGCAGTACCTTTAAAGCGCAATAAAAGGAGGTATGCCTGTACATCAGTTTGTCACCACAAACCATGCCATGCAACACCACACTGGTGGAGTGGGTATATTCAAACCAGCTCAACAATTTATTGCATGTTTTCAGACTGGTTCAGCTGGACAACTATTATTAAAATGCTACACAAATGCTGACTATAAAACTGGCCCAAGTTTTCACTTACCTCATAACTTAACTGCTTCCCAACAATTTCCTGCACCTTCCAGAAGCAAGATTTGGGATATTGGACAAATTTAAGAATGCTTGGAATACTGACACCTAGGAGCACAAGGTAGTCACTGAAAACTTTGTAGGAAAAGAGGTTGAGGAGGAAATGGGTTATGACAGGGCCTGTAGTCTATGGCCTATAAGCTGTTTTAAGGACTTAAGCTTCTAGTGAAAAGGGGATCCAATCTAGGATATAGGGGGACTCTGACAGATTTTGAGACACCACCTTGGCTACTCTACTAGGGAGGAGCTACGGTAAGCAGGGATGGAAGTCAAGAGACACAGACAACAATAATCTGAGGGAATCATGAGAGCATGGATCAGGGATAAAACAGTGTCAGTCATGAGAAGTGGCATTTTGGATTATTTCGAAGGGAGAGCAAACAGCATTTCCTGTTGGGTTGGAGATGGGCTGTGGGAATGAAGAATCAATGATGACAAGGTTGTTCTGGCTTAAGCAGCTGGAAGAATTCTGTTGTCACCAGCTGATGAGAGACTGTGAAAAAAGGGCAGCTGAGGGAAGGTTAGCTCAGTGTTGAATAGGGTTTAAGATGTTTTCTCAGGTCTGAAGTTTGGGTGGTGTTCCAGATGAGGCCCATCAGTTGAAAAGGTCACTCGGTGCACGTGCATGGAAGTGATTAGTAAGCACAGAGAACAGAAGCTATGCCTGCCGTGGTTAAGGGCCTTCCAGAGGCCTTTACTCCGTATTTCAGAAACGGAAAGACTTGCAGCCTCCTCTCAGGAAATTTAAATGCCCTGAAAAGGGGGGTGGGGTGGGGAGAGCAGGCAAAACTTTATGAAAGACAGATAAAAACAAGCAAATTATAAACATAATTTAAAGATAGAATTTATTCTCTGATGGTTTAGTCATGCAAACTGTACATAAAAGAAAATAGTACAGTTTGTGTAACATTGCAAATATAAGGACTCAAAATGCTAGGTACAGAAGTAGTGTGATATCCGGGAAGTCAAAATGGAAATTTTTTGTGTTTATACAACTAACAATGATTTTTATTTGCTGAGTACAGACTGATTTACAATGAGAGCTTTGTCAACCGTGTTAAGTTCGTTAACCGTTACATGACTTCTCACATCTATGTACTTCTACTTTACAGTTGCAAGAATCTGTTACCAAAGAACCGAAGCTTTCACAAATCTGAAGATGAAAGAAAAATGTTGAGGGTGCAGAGAGTGAGACATGAAGGCTCTGACCAACCTTATCCATCTACAACGAAAAGAGCTTGCCTGGAGAATTCATGTTTTGTGCCTTTGAGATCAACTCCTTAGCGTAACTATGACAAAACCATGATTAAAACTGATTACTTTAAATATGAGATCAGGTTGAAAGTAATAGACACAAATAGAATCAGCAACCAAAATGCTCTCACTTTTAATAAGCCAAGTAATAAAGTTCCTATTATCTTCTTACTTAAAAGTCCTGAAATGTCATTTATATGCATGTTTCCCAGTCTGGAACTTAGGCAGATGGGATGGGGATTCCCCTGAACTCTCAAGGGTACTCCATACAGGCTTTGGAAATGTCAGTCTCATTAAGAGATGGCACCGAGACCACGTGATAGTGTAGTATGGATGCAGAACAGACTACACAACTTATTATAAACACATTAGAGGTATTTACAGAATGGAATCCTGCTTGAACGCCAGAAGTTGCTACTGGGTAGGACTCAACTATTTTACAAAGTTTTCTTACACACATCTACTACTTTTTTATTTTTAATGTTTAACAATTTAGTCTATTTAAAATATTGTACTGTATTTTGAACATAACTGCAGAATAAAAATAGATAATGGCACATTAGAAAACTCAGTATTCCACAGATGACTGGGTAATGAGCAAAGTTGAACTACAATCATCTCATCAGAACAAGCTACTTCATGGAATGTTAGTTCTCCAAGCCTGCACAGTAATGGCATCTGAAACTGCAGTCATCTACTGCCAGCATCACACTGAAGGCATCGTTAAACATTCAAGCAAAGATCGCTGGCATAAACTATTGGAAGATGCACACACACACACACACACACACACACACACACACACTCATTCTCTCACTCACTCACATTCCCACATTATAATTACATTGTTCTAAAGATAGATACTGATTTTTTTCCACGAGAAACATTATCAAAATTGGCTACTAAAAGATGACAGTGCTTTCACAAGAGTAAGTACAAGTTAGCTCGCAAGTACAAGAACAACAAGGAGGGGAACAGTCTTAAATTTCTAAGTCGTAATTGTAGGCTTTTCTGGCAACCACACCATACTTCATTATGCATAAACTTCTCACTTTGTTACCTGAAATCTGCAAAACAAAACAAAACAAAACAAACCACACTCAACAACAGAACCAAAACAAAACCCCAAAATGACAAGAGCAAATTTTAAAAATTACTAGACATCTGACAACCCTGTATCATACATTATATAATTTCATAGTTTTCAGCCTCAAGAACACAGGTTTAAAATACTGAATTTAAGACTTAAAAAATCAAGTCATTTTTTTGAAATGCTCAAGATTCCAAAATTTTTGTCTACTTAATCTTAAAAACATTGCAGGGTGGTGAACAACTTTGATTAGTCTATGAATGTGCACAAAGCACTAATGTTTTACTACTTTTACTCACTTAAAAAAAAGTGTTTCTAATATTCTTCCTTTTGCATAATGTGCAAAATAAAAGGCAAACAGATTAAAAGGAACTTTCTGTCTTTTCTTCCCTAGTGCCTTACGTTCATATTACAAAGTCAATAGGAACTCTGCAGAACTTTGGTATAAATGATAACAAGACTACCATCACAGCTCAGGGTGAGGGGTGGGCAAAGAAATGGGGGTGGGAAGAGTGACTCAGTCAACACCCCCATTTATTAAAACACCACTAAACAGAAGTCAAACAACCCACAATGAATTATGGTACAATTTACACATTGAGCACAGAAAAATTAATAAATCTAACAATACTTATAAAAAAAGCAAAATCAGTCTTCCAGAGACTAAAAACTTGTTCAGTCTGATCATCTGTTACTACACCAACTCTAGAGCCAAATATAACTTCAAGTAAAAAAGACAAAAAAAAAAAAAAAAAGACAAAAAAATTTACAACCACAGATTTCGCATAAATGCAAACTGGTCTTTCCTTGATTTCCCTTTGAAGTCACTAATCAGTATCTAAAGCTGCCGCACTGACGGTCTTTAATCAACTTCCTGAGGGCTGTGGCTGGGAGGAAGGAGCCATGACCATCTGGGAGAGCGCAGGCTCCGTGCTCTGGTCTGCCATCTGGGTGAGGACTGAAGTAGCCACAGCTTCTGCCTTTGACGTTGAGCTGACTCCATTGGATGTGCTGACAGAGCTGTGCTGGATTGCTTCTGTATGTGGGCTGCTTGGCACGGAAAGGTCTTCTGAACTGTCATCTTTATCAGCAGCTGAGTGTAAAAAGAAAAATCATTCATTTTCTCCGAAGTATTAACAAGAGAGCATTAATGAGTCGAGTCCACACACAAAGCTGGAAGGTGTTTTACAGTACCAGTTACTCAGGACAAGCTGCACAGCTGAAATAAACTGGAGAGTGGCTCCAATCAGAAAGTAGGCAACTGTGTCTGCAACAGGCCAAATGAGGGCATGCCTGTGTATCACAGGGTCATCAGACTTGCTAAATAGGGTCAAAGAAAACAAGGTAGGGCCAGGTAGGTGGTGCATGTATTTAATCCCAGCACACAGGAGGTAGAAGCAGACAATCTCTGAGATCAAGGCAAATCTGGGCTATATAATGAGACCCTATCATAAAACAAACAAATAAAATAAGAAAAAGAGGCATCTTTTTTCCATACATCTGTAATCCCAGGACTCTCCAGAGACAGAGACAGAAGGATTGCTAGTTTGAGGACAACCCGGGCTACAGAGTTCTAGGCCAGCATCTAGTTACACAGCAAGACTTGGTCTTTAATACAACAACAAAGTAAAGTAAGTGGCTGAAATATAGCTGCTCATAGATATAATCAGCATGTACTGAGCAACACATTTAACAAAACTAGTCTATTTGCTTACCTGTCACCCTTATTAAAAGGTAAAAAAAACTATTTATAACCACATGAATAAACAAAATGAATCTTACATACAAAATTATATTTTCAATTATTCCCTCTGCATTTACCAGAACTGTATTTTCTGTGCCTGAATTTCCATCCATTGCAGTCATGGATGATTACAACACCTACGTCTAATGATGCATATACATGAGAATAAGTAATATTCAAAGACTAAATGTCACCAGCTGTTAGAGCTATACAAATTAATTGAGATTCAAATACATATCCATATACAACCTAAGATATTGAAACTGAAGAAACATTCAGGAAAGAACATCCAAGTATTCGTGGAAACAAATTTACAATATTTAGAACTGAGCAACCAATCTCTTACATCTTTATTTTAGTAGACTAGTAGAATAATTTGATATTTAACAGATAACTATTTTCTAATTTGCAAGTTCTAGATACCATCCTTTAGTCATTGACACTGTTCTTTCCTTTTTCATATGCAGTCCCTCTTTGGATTTATTTTATCTGCTCCTTATGTTTCTTGACTTATCACAGTGGCATATTATTCCTAACGATACCGCCTTGTTTTGTTTGCTGCTCTACAACATTCAGTACCATCCTACTAGACACGTTCTCATCTTTCCTTCTTCCCTCTCTTAGGGTTTGGAAACAGGGTCTTACTGTGTGGCCAAGGATGGCCTTAACCTCATGGCCAATCCTCTTGCCTCAGCCTTCTAGGTGCTGGGATTACAGGTGTGTGCTGACATGCCCAACTTGGATGTTTTCTTTTCCATGTGACTTGTTTCACCTGGCATTAAAAATAAGTTTTAGTTAAGTGTTTAGAAAGTATTCAGGCTTTCTAGCAATTGAGAATGTAGACCAGCCTACTTACTGATGGGCCAGATGCGTATTGACAATGGACCTTATGGAACAATTATCCCATGATTTGTTATGTAGGGGGTGGACAGTGGGTACCTTGTAGAGGGAGAAATAATTGGCAAGTATAATGGGCACAAATAAAAGTCCTCATTTTGAGAATTTTCTGAAATATAAGTAGTTCTTACAGAATTTATACATCAGCATCAAATCCATGTCATTTTGAAAAGCACATTTTAAGATATATTAGTGAAATGAGATCCTATCTTTTCCATAATGTGCTGTAAGTGCAAAAAATGTTTCCCTGAATCAAATCTGACCTCAAACTACAATTTTAAAAAATCTCAATTAGAAATCTTAAAAATATATGAATCAGAAAAAAATACTTTAGGCAACAATGAATATTGTAACATACTTCTAATTCTATTCTTCCACCAATGTAACAATCACGTGTTTAAAGAAAACACTGGCAATAACAATTCAAATGGAGAATATTAAAAAGCTGTTATTTCACTATTATTCTTCATCAAAACAACAAGCTAACCCTTCATCTGAATGTTAGGTTCTAGAAAAACATCAGCTCTCAAAGACAGGGAAGCTGACTGGTAATATGAGAAAATATAAAAATATAGGGAAAGAATGACTCAAAATGAAACAGTTAGAGGAGTGCTTATCCAGAGACTCACAGAATTGGCTAAAGCACATCTTTAGGCAGTACAAAGAATTACCAGTTATAAATTAGGTAATTATAATGTGTTATAAAATACCTTTGCAATGCATTACGTCTGTACTTGTGTCTAGTTTTAGTAGCTGAGGGGAGGAAATGACCAGAAAAATCAAAGATACTAGAAAGACACATATGCTGCCCTCAGAGAACCACTTCTAGCTTAAATCAGATGTTTGAAAATTCAAGCCCTCTCGCTCTGTGATGTGTTTTAGTGTGTGGAAGCCAGAGGACATTTTGTGGGAGTTGGTTCTCTCCTTCCAACTTGTGAAGACAGGGCATCCTTTTGTGCTTGTTACATGTACTACAGACCTGCTGGCTTGTGAGCGTCCACATAGTTCTCCTGTCCACTTCTTTCTCTACAGATGCTTAACGATCGCATGTGGCTTTTTTATATGGTTCCAGGGATAGAACTCAGGTTGTTAGGATTGTACAGCACATGCTTTGCCTGCTCAGCCATAAGCCTGGCAATCCAACTCTTTACCTAGGTTCCCTACCTATGTTCATACATATATTCAATAATAAAATGTATTGATATTCAATTAGGCTCAAGAAGCTTCCTTGCATTTATAATTATACAGACAATAATACAATTTAAATGATATCATATCTAGAGAATATGAATTCATACCAATAAGATCATGAAAATAAGTATTAAAAGTTCATTGTGATATTTTTAATCAGGTTTCCTATTATCTAACAACTAGGGTGCTCATCACTCAGTTTACCCATACTGAAGGGTTTCTTAGGATGTGATACAGAACTTTCAGTACTAAATTTCATTAGACAATGTTTCAACTGGGACCTTATGACTGCTAGTACTGCCCCTCTGACCTAACAGATTTGTAATAACTTGGAGCTTCATTACACCTAGCTTTCTTTCACAGATATTTTAAAAGATTTAGCTGGTACTGCAGCTCATCACCACTGACTGTATGGGCTATATTCAGAGTGTGGAATTTATTTCTTCAACATCTATTTGCCTAATCTTTGTTACCTTGACTACTGACCGAAATTAGATTTATATACAAATTTAAAATAGAATTTTAAGTCAAGCAGGGTGGAATATACCTTTAGTCCTAGCATTTGGGAGGCAGAGGCAGACGGATCTCTGATTTCGAGACCAGCCTAGTCTACAGAACGAGTTCTAGGACAGCCAGTGCTACACAGACACCCCGTCTCAACCCCCACTCCAAATAAATAAACACATAAATAAATAAATAAATAAAATTTTAAATTTTCAACTAATCTGATTATCTAAGAGTTTATGAATTATTAAGAGTTTGTGAATGAAGGCTTTCAGTCATTTTACTTAACAATAGATACATTGACACTTTTGTACGCTTAAAATGATGTCAAACAATCATTAAATCATTGGTTTGTGGACTGGAGAGATGGCTCAGAGGTTAAAAGCACTGGCTGCTCTTCCAGAGATCCTGAGTTCAATTCCCAGCAATCACATGCTGGTTCACAACCATCTATAATGAGGTTTTGTGCCCTCTTCTGGCACGTGCTGGAACACTGTATACATAATAAATAAATAAATCTTAAAAAAAAAAAATCATTGGTTTGCACTGGGCAGTGGTGGCACACGCCTTTAATCTCAGCACTCGGGAGGCAGAGGGAGGTGGATCTCTGTGAGTTCAGGGCCAGCCTGGTCTATAGCATGAGTTCCAGGATAGCCAGGGCTACAAGAGAAACTATCTCGAAACCCTCTCCCCACAAAAAAACAAAACAAAAGAACCCCCAAAAAACATTGGTTTGCATTTATTGGGCATATATTGCCTGCATAATAATTAAATAGTTGAGACTATCTAATCAGTAATAAAAGATTTTAAAACTGTAGATTATTTTCAATTAAATACAATGTAAGAGTTAATTTCCTTCTAATTTTACAAAATCATTCATATATTTCCTTTTAAAACATCAAAATCCAAGGAGGCTTTCTTGTTGAAGAAAATCATGTATGCATAATGTTGAACTCAGTAGCATCTATGGGAAATTATGTTGTTAAGTCAGATGGGAACGTAATGGCCTCATCCCTACAGCAATCACTGTTAATACAAATCCCAAACATAGTTCTATATGGTTCCAATTTACTCGACAATGTGTTTCACTGTCCTGTCAAAATGACTAGATATCAAATAACAGAGATTTATATGCTCAAAACAGACAAAAATCAGTATTCTAAATATATATGGCAATTGAGAGTAGCTACATCTACTCAATCTTTTAAATTAAAAAATATTGCTCATTTTGATGAAACTGCTTACAATTGACTACAAGTAAAGATGGTAGCCATTAAGTTTTATTGTAAGTACCTGAGGAACTGTTTGCATCCAATACAAAATGTTTCCTTCTTTTGAATTACTGACATCGGCAAATTAAAATGAAGTGGATACATATGGCTGAAACAATCCTCACATTTACAAATATCCTGAAATATCACTAAATCATAAAAACGAAAGGCCGTGGGTTATGTATTATAAATGTTGCCTAATGCATCCCCAGCTCTGTTATTTGTTACGAATTTATATGTGACGGACAAAATTGGCTATTTACTCAGGAGTAACAGCTGGTTCCAACACTGTGCATCTTGTCAAGAAGGAGGTCATTAGAGAAAGGAAAAAAGCACAATTAACCTCGACAAAGCTGGAAACAGAAGAATCTCATTGGTGGGGGGCATGAAGGAAATTTATAAGAAAATAATTTCAATACTGTTCTAACATTTTTATGACTAATGTGACAGTACCACATAAAAGCTCACAACCACACAAACACTGTCCAATGGTGACATTCTCTAAAAAAGAACAATAAGATATGATACTATAAATGGAGAGTGTGTGGTTGAATGAAGACAGTGGATTAAAAAATTCTCATCATCACTAAATGGGGACAGCAAAGAAAATACTTAATTCAAGAGCAAGTGTTAACTCGTGACAACAAAGGATCACTGACAGTAAACAGTGTACTTCAGACTGTTTAGCTAGCCAACTTCTATCCATACTAATGCCTAGGGAAACTTGCCCCCCACCCCAGACTATCATAGCCTTGCAGAAATCCTGATGTTTACTCTTAAGTACCCGAACGGCAGCCCGCACTTTTTCCTGGTAGCTCTGCTTACTCTGGCAGTCGGTCACTGCCGTAGCCTACAGCTGTAGGTAATGGGACATTACTCACCATGATAGCCAGACTTCTTCTGCATGGCGGTTACAGGGCAATCTTTATGAGCCAAGAGAAGCTGTTTCAGCTGGGCCACTTCATTTCTCAGCAGGGTGACTTCGCTCTGGAGAAGA
Organism: Peromyscus eremicus; assembly: GCF_949786415.1. Lineage (NCBI taxonomy): Eukaryota > Metazoa > Chordata > Mammalia > Rodentia > Cricetidae > Peromyscus > Peromyscus eremicus. Next base: position 51,996,780 of record NC_081419.1, read on the forward strand.
AACAACTCGTATGCCTTACCAGTGTTAGATAAAACATATTTGATTATTTAAAGAAAGCGAGGCTTAAGGTATGAAAACTGGATCTTTTTGGCATAATCAATATACATCAGTTTTGTGTTTTAGCATTTATACAAAAGTTTTTAGTTTAAAAAACTGAAATCATATCAACAACATAACTGCATCCTAGCTCACCATTGCCATGGGAACCCTTATGCACTATAGGTCTTTATTTTACATACATTATATGCTCTTTGGATTATTTGAAAACTTGAAAATGTCAATAATTAGGATGGATTTTCAATGATTCCATTCACTTTTTAAAAATGAAAAGTTTATCCTGGAAATGCAATTAAGCAAATTTAAAGTTTAGAAACTTAATCGTTGAGCACCGTCTGGGCACCAGAACCAATGAAAGTGGATGTACTGTTAAATGTATTTGCTGCTTGTGACATACACATCGAAATTTAAATGTTATGTTCATGGTGATCTGTTTCCTTCCTTACAACAGAGTACTTTAGCCTTTGTTTAGGATGCATTCATTTCCCAAGTTCTACATCAAAGTTCCCAACTGAACAAGTCATTCTAATTCCTTTGGTTCAGCACCATATATTAAAAGCAGAAATTGGTGATCATTTACCAACACTTATGAGTTAGAAATACTATGGACTTAATAAATTAGTAGCATTAAAAAACTCATTATAAATGTTTCTTCTCATCTGGATTTACATTAACTCTAACCATCTGGGTTTCACCCATGAACCCCAAACTATTAACAAATGAGAATATTTAGCACACTGGGAGACATGATATTGCAGGCACATAATCCACCAACACCTTTTTTAGACAGGATATCACTGCATCCCAGGCTGGCCTCTAAACCACAGCAATTCTCCTGCCCTAGGCCTAAGTGCTGGGATTACTCCAGCCTCCACTTTACCTTTTAAACCAGAAAGCTGGATGTGAAATACTTTAGCAGATTAGTCTTATTAGGCCTTCTTAAGTGATTGATGACAGAAACAAAATCATGAGAACAAAAGTCAAGCAATCTGAAAAGTGAGTGTATGCAAAGTTTTCCACACCCCTACAACACTGGCAACAATGTACTAAAGCACAGAACAAACTTTGTGCTAGTATAACCCGAATTAGTAAGAGGTGAAAATATACTTAGAATACTGTATTTAAGAATAGATAGTGGGGGCTGGAGAGATGGCTCAGTGTCAAGAACACTGGCTGCTCTTCCAAACAATTCCCAGCACCTGCATGGCAGCTGACAACTGTCTGTAACTCCAGTTCCAGGGGATCCAGCACCCTCACACAGACATATGTGCTGTAAAAGAAAAACAGGTGGTTGTAGATTCCTCTCCAAGCAACATGACTGCACCAGCACTGAGTAGTTAGCGCAGTTTGCAGTACCAGCCATGGTCTCCCTCTTGTGAAATGGGTCTCAAGTCCAATCAGAAGGTGTTGGTTACCACCGAGGGGTGCATGCCACTGCACCAATAGGGTTGTTGTGTTATGCTGATCACTGATACGGTTTATAGGTGTCATAGCTGGGTTAAGATTGTTGACGGCTTCCCTCCTTTGGAAGCATGTATGGTACCTTCTGGTGTCATGAAAGTTAGTCAGAGAAGCAGCATTTAGGTCAGTTCCAGCTCAGGGGCCTCTGGGCCCTGTTTCCGAAGTGTATGGTGTCTTACCAATAGGGACTTACCTTCCACCTCTGGGGTGCGGGTGGAGGTGGGGGTGGCAGGAGAGGGTAACCAAGGGCAACAGCAATAGACTGTATGTTTTCTGAGTCTCCTGGACAGCCCTGGCCAACAACTAAAAAGCGGGTAGATCATGTCTGGTACTGGCAATTTTGCTACGTGGTCTTTGGCTCTTGGAGGAAGTTTTGTCCACCCAGATGAGAAAGGCTCATTAAAACTATGTATGTATATTCATACACAGAGTATTATAGTTTTTTGGGTTATGTTCTGGAAATAGTTAATAGTTTAGTTCCTTGTGGCTTTTCCACCTGTCTCCTTTTGTATTGACGAGCCTCCCTTTCCGACGCCCGTATCAGACTACTTGTATACTGCCAGTCCCCTTTATCCTCCTTCCCCACCCCTACCTCTTCTGGATTTACCTTCCTGCCTCTCCCTAAGGAGCCCCTCCCTTTTCCCTGAGCAGATCCCTTTTGCCCTCCTAATCCCCTCTCACTCACAAAGTCTCACCAACACAACTGACAAAATGTTAGCTGAACAAGGACCACCACCAACAAACACGCCAAACTGAATGGAGAAAAGCCCCAAGGCCTCAACTCTACACGAAGAACTCTAGGCAATGAGAAGAGTTGGGAGTGGAGAGTCGGTGCTCTTAAGGCAAGAACATACCAATTGTTTGTCCAGTATCAGACTCCTCCTCAAAACACACATACAGGTAGCATTAGATAGATTCAACAGGAACACACACACACACACACACACACACACACACACACACACACACGCACACACGCACACACGCACACACGCACACACGCACACACGCACACACGCGCGCTATATAGATATGTAGTAATAATTAGTTGCACAAAAGAAGCCATGAATTTGAAGGACAGTGGGGTGGGCTATATTCTGGTTTTGCAGGGAGTAAAGGTGAGAGAGAAATATAAAAAAAAAAATTTAAAAGGTTTTATTAAGAACAAAAAAAGATACACTTAAATCACTTTATTAACATGAATATCTGAAAATGTACGCAACAGTAATTAATATTCTAACAGGTTTGGCAAAGAATGATTTTTGTGGTCTATGTATAAATCAGAATGTATAATCTGTTTCATTTTATTTAAAAGAAAAAATTAATTTTATTCTAAAAAACTGGAAGTTTTTGAGTAAAATTCATTTACCATGATAATGATGATAATATTTACTAAATCCTAGTATGTTTAGAGTTTATGTTGTTTAGTAAGTCATGATTAATCTGTTTTTCAAATTATTAAAATTAGATGGTTAAAAATAAGTTTTGTAAATGATTATTTATTCTAAAATAACCAAATCAATATGCAAAATGCAACAAAGGCTTTTAAGGATGTCTGTCTCACACATGTAATGAAATCTTGTTATAAAATTTAGTTTGGGCCAGCCTTTAATCCCTGCACTCGGGAGGCAGAGCCAGGCAGATCTCTGTGAGTTCAAGGCCAGCCTGGTCTACGGGGATGAGATCCAGGACAGTCACCAAAACTACACAGAGAAACCCTGTCTCGAAAAAACCAAAAAAAAAAAATTAGTTTGGGTAAGTGCTCTTCAGGATGGTAAAAACAGTTTTCTAAGCATTTAAACAATTATATTTATAGTACTTTGCAGATAGATTTAGGAAGAAGCAAGTGTCCCTATTCCTATTAGTGTTTATATAGGAAGATTCACTGAAAACTGGAAATGGATAATTCAAAAGACTGATCTAGGCACATGCACACATACCAGCTACTTGGTAGCTGAGGCAGGAAGGTCTTGAGTTTGGAGCAAGTTTGGGCAATTTAGTTGTCTAAGCTGAGATTCCTAAGCAATAAAGGAGGCATTGGTGGCAGAGTGGTGAGGCTCTGATTTCAATTTCTAGTACTGTTGACCTATATTAACAAGCCACAACTGATTACCATTACTTTCCAGTTAATTGGTAGTTCAAAAGCTACTACTGGAGAATAGCCACAAGTCAAAAGCAAAATGATGAAAACAGAGAGAAAGGAGGAAGGACAAAGAAGGGAAGGAGGAAGAAGGGAGGATCAACACGCTTGATGCTACCTGATACTTTTATTGGAAATCTTACCAAAGACTTGAATGGGGACGAAGCCTTACAATCTGTATAGCATATGAGGTCCTAAGAAATGTACGTGAGGCACATCGGCAGGGCAGCATGAAATCATTTGTTCTGCCACTGGCCAAATTGTACCTGTTCTGTGGATAATTAGAATCCTTCAGTTTCCAAAGCTGTTTTCAATCTGGCACCTTTCATGATCACTATATTCACTTAAAAAAAAAAAAAAAAGAAAAAAAAAAGGAACAAAATAAAATTGTAATTAAAAGAAAGAATGTAAACACTGCCACTGAAACTACTTTATGGTTAATATAAACCAAAAACAAACAAACAAACAAACAAACAAACAAACAAACAAAATAAAACAACAAAAAAAACCAGTAATATTTTTAAAGTTTTTGAGAACTTCATAAAGTTCAAGCCAAGTAATTAGGGTATTTGTGTACCACACAAACAGTTACACGTAAAATTTCCTCACTGTGCCAGTGTTGAAAGTTTAGTATTACTTCATGTCATTATTCACAAAGGTTTAGGAAACCATGGTTTACTACAGAGTCCATATATATGCAGTATACAACATGTTCTAAATAAAGTGTTTGGAGGATCATCTAGTGGAAAAACTATGTTCCTAACTAATAAACACAAGTAAACTGTGCATTTGTGCCCCATACCTGCAGCTGGCCATTTAGTGAACTCAAGTCTTCTGCTTTCTTCTCTAAGGACTGAACCCAGACTTTCCTTTTCTGTCGGCATCTTGAAGCTGCTGCTCTATTTCGTTCTAGAAACTTTCTCCTTTTCTCATCAGGATCTTCATTAGCTGCTCTTCTTCGACGGCCACTTGTATTTTGGGTCTGCGGAGTTGTGTGAGCCGGAGAAGCCTGTGACAACATGGAGAGAAAGTTGTATCATTATTGTGTAGTGAGTAAATTAACATGGACAAGACACGGTATTAAAGTGAGAGTACTGCTTAACTTCATGCTCTAAAACCTGACGACATCAGTACTTTGGAACAACATGAAAATCACCCTGGGGCTGAATTCCTTTTACATAACTAAGCTATATGACAGCAAAATACTCAATGTGATGTTCAAATATGTGTATTTGTGACTGTCTTGCTAAAGGAACACAGCAGTAAAATGACTAATGACATTCTGCTATATTCACAGATCAGTGCCTTGTTCAGCCATCATCACAGAAGCTTCCTCCTGCAGTAGATGGGAACAAACACAGAGACCCACAGTCTGACAATAGGCATGCACAGGGTTTGCTGGGGCTGCACCAGATGGGGTCTTAGAAATGAAAGGAGAAGTAGACATACACCCCCATCCCTAACCAGAAGCTATCTTCAATTGATAGTCACTTGCAAATGAAAAATTAATGTTCTCCATGGCAGTCTCACTGGGGAAATAAACCACTCTTAAGGCTAGACTGCATGCCCAGCAGTCGATGGTCAACAAATCTAACTTAATGGCATCTTTGGAGGATCATTATCTCATAATGTTAAGTCAGGGAATTCATTTTACTTTTACCTTATAGTTCTTTGTGTATATTATGGCTTCCGGTTTTGGTTTTTTATGGGATTCCTGTATGTGTCTCTGTGTTTACATGTGTTTCTTGGTCCTATTCTGATTTGTTTGTTTTTGATTTATCTTATTATTATTCCTTAGATGCCTGTTTTCTTCCTTCCTCTTTTATTTTGTTTTGTTTCTTCAAGACAAGGTTTCTCTGTGTAGCTCTATCCTGGAACTCGCTCTGTAGACCAGGTTGGTCTCAAAACCACCTATTTGTTTTCTCTCTTTCTTTTTTTTTTTAGTTTTTTCGAGACAGGGTTTCTCTGTGTAGTTTTGGTGCCTGTTCTGGATCTCGCCCTGCAGACCAGGCTGGCCTCGAATTCACAGAGATCCGCCTGGCTCTGCCTCCCCGAGAGCTGGGATTAAAGGCGTGCGACACCATGGCCAGGCTGCCTGTTTGTTTTCTAATGAGAGAAAGGAAGGGTGTGGATCCAAATGTGAGGGGAGGTGGGGAGGAATTGGGAGGAGTAGGGGAGAGGGGAAACCATAATCAACATATATTAAAAAAAAAAATCTATTTTCAATAAAAGAAAAAATTCATTTGTATTTTGACAAACTATTTTTATAAATGTTCTTTTTAACTGATTTTGTATCCATTCAACCCTTTGAAAGCTACTCATTGTAAGTTTACAACATTTTTCAATTCTATTTTAAAATAGTTTATTAAATATGCCAGTTTTCCTAAAATAATTTTTATAATAATACTTATTTTCCAGGTAAGGATAAGCCACAGGGCCTTGATTTTCATTAATAGTCAGCTTGGTTATCTTTGATTAGCCCAGGACATAAATCTTCAGTCATTAATCACACTTTGTAGTACATAGGACCGTCCAATGTTAGGGACCCTCATAGTCTTACAATCTCAAACTGTGCCACAGAATATAGCAATGTGGGAGACAGGAAACAAACTCTTGGAAATGATGCTGAGAAAAGAGAACTTTAGACTACCAGCATGTGATCCAAAAGGAGAAACTTGAAAAATTACTTTACCTATTATTATTAAGCATATTTTAAAATAGCATGATCAAATAAAATGCTATTTATGAACATATGGACTTGGCAGGCAAATCACCAAACTATTTCATACTCTACATACCTTAAGATATAAAATAACCACTTAATCTTTTGTTCAAATAACTAATACTAAAAATTTATACAGCGTTAGGGTTGGTGATATGGCTTAGAAGGGAGCTTATCTAGTATGTTTGAAATGCTGGGTTCAATCTCTATCAGCACAAAACAAACATCAAATTAAGATGGTTATATTTATATTATATTCACATGCTGAGAGACTATAAATATATAAAGAAGTCACATAAGCTGTACTGTGTTTTTCTTTTTAAGGATGACCAGAGTGGTGAATAATGACACCACACATACCGGAGTCTCTGTCGTGGATGTGGCCGGCTGCTGTAAGGACTGCTGACGAGATTCTTCTGACTGAGTCCTACCCAATCCACTGCCATGACCTTTTACAGTATCACCGTTGGTAACTGGAGGGTGTTGCTGGGTTAAAGCAGCTTTTAATCTCTGAAATGCAAACACTATTTTAAAAAAAATGGTTCCTGTATGTAGTAGAATATTATTTTAAGGTGTGTTACTTTTGCTTATGTTGCATTTGTTTAACTCTGTGAAGCTGTGTTACTGTGCCTGTCTAAAACACCTGTTGGTCTAATAAAGAACTGGCCAATAGTAAGGTAGGAGAAAGGATAGGCGGGGCTGGCAGGCAGAGAGAATACACCTAAGGAGAAATCTGGGAAGAGGGATTGGAAAGGTAAGATCAAGCAGGAGGAGGAGGGCATGAGGGGCCAGCCACCCAGCTACACACACAGCAAGCCATGGAGTAAGATACGGAAATAAGAGAACGGGAAAAGCCCAGAGGTAAAAGGTAGATGGGTTATGGAAAGCTGGCTAGAAACTAAGCCAAGCTAAGGCTGGGCATTTGTAATTAAGAATAAGCCTCTGTGTGTGATTTATATAGGATCTGGGTGGCAGGGCCCCCAAAAAAGACCGAAGACCAACCACCAACACCTGTGTTACATGCAAATCTAACTCTCAACATACACTTTGACTAACTAAAAAGTAAAAAGACAGTGTTTGTCATGGAACACATAAAAAATTTGGCTTTTTAAAAAAATTGTGTTCATTTATTTCATTTCTCTGGGTTGTAATAAACATCAGTATGACAAACTAGGGCTTTGGAAAGCTTCTCTCTTTGTCTAGCACAACTACAGGATCTTATACTTCGTTCTTTACTCTGAGAAGACCTAAAAAATGAAAATATTGTATCCAGCCTTGTTCAACTTAAATAAAAAAAAGGTTAATTGATTATTTGTATGTTTTCACCTACCCTCTCCCACCCTATGCCCACATCCCTTATGTGCCTTTGCTCAGATTCTAAGATTTAATTCTCCTCTTTTCTTGACAGGTCTATTTGATCTCTGCTTTCGGGTTTTTAGTATTTACTAAGATGGTGGCCAGATGTTGCACATTAAATGCATATTAAATGTATTTTACTTACTTGTGTGTGTACACATGTCACACACAGAGGACAACCTTTTGGGAGCAGATTCTCTCCTTCTACCATGGATTCCAGAGTTGAAAGCACTTTTACCTGATGAGCCATCTCAGTAATCTGATGTTGCATTTTTTAGGCACTATGAGGATCTGTCGTACTGAAGAATTTAAGATTTAAGTCTATGGTCCTCCCCTTCCTAGTACGAAGACTGCTCCTTCCCCGCTTTAAGATTTACTTATGTGTATGTGTGAGTGCCTGCAGGTATGTAGGTGCACTGTGTTGTGAGCCTGGATGCCCTGGAACAGAGTTACAGGTGGCAGTGAACCACCATGTGGGTGATGGAAACAATCCAGGTCTCTGCCAAGAGAAGCAGGTGCTTTTAACCACTAAGCCATCTCCCCAGCCCTGAAGATCTATTTGTTTTACTTTATATTTTGCCAGGATCTCAATCAGACCTCATGAACTTGGATAGTATGACAGATCCAGTGTTAGAATGCTGCCTTAGACATAACTGATGCATTTCTTTATAAAGATACAACTTCAGCTGGGCTTGGTGCATGCCTTTAATCCTAGCACTGGGGAGAGGCAGAGACAGTTAAATCTCCGAGTTCAAGCCAGCCTGTTTTATGCATCAAGTTCCAGGTTGGCCAGACCTACATAGTGAGACCGTTTCACAAACGCCCATGCGCTTGAGAAAACGCCCATGCGCTTGAGAAAACACACACACACACACACACACACACACACACACACACACAGATTGAATGAATAAAACTCGAATGAAGCTTATTCTATAATTAGTTACATTTAATTATTTTATCTACCAACCAGATGATAAGCTCTTCTAGAGCAGAGATTATCTGGTATACTTTTCTGTATCCTATTTTAGCAAATAGTTCACTGATTAGTAGAAACATGATTAATGAAGGGACTTCAGTGACCTAAGAGACCTGGAGCCATTATTGCTGACACCATTCTTAGTAACTGAGATGTAGCCCTTAAGCCCCAAATAGCTGAGTCAGAGATATTTTTATCTCACCCTCCCTCCCAGTAATGAAAAAACTGAATTCAGGGCCTTGTGGATACTCTGCAACTATTCTACCACTGAGCCTCTGCATTTTCTTAAGAGACTTAGGTATGTATCTGGAGGAAAGAGTTATCTATACACGTGTAGATGTGTGTGTGTGTGTGTGTGTGTGTCATGCTGTAGTTGACTGAGTGCTTTCCAGACGTGCTGGATGTAAATATGGAATGTTGAATGTTAGTAACGCCTGGCAACTATTACTCCCTGTTTTCTCTGAGTATCCAAGCACAGATGTTCAAGAAGAGCTTCTGCAAAAGGTTCCTAAGTAATTCTAGAATTGTTTTCATTTATTCCAACTAAAACAATTTACAAAATTCTACAAATATTCAAACTTTAGCAATTTCTTCAATATGGAGGACCCATATTCCACAAAAACCTAGACATAAAAATGTCACCAGAATTCACCTGTGATCATAATTATAGCTGTGGATTAGTGGGCAGTTCCTCTTCTGTCAATCTTTTTAGATTAGGGTATGATTTTAAAATGAAGTCAGTAGTTAAAAGTTTCACCGAGGTGTATGTTTTGTGCAGTGATTTACTCATTGTATTCTACAGTTTTGAAAGTTTCAAGTTGCATGTATTCTGCAGCAGTTCGCTCTGCCAACACATTACCCTGCTGCCTCTTGCCACAGCACCTCCATCCCTGCCCCTAGGAAATGCTACTCTGCTTTTTGATGCTAGGCTGTGTTATGCAAACTATCACAGCAAAAAGCTGCACCCAGGGCATAACCACTTAAATCTGCTTATTGCCTCTGTGAAGCACACCTGAGGTTCATCTGTGCTATTTTATGACCAGTAGTTCCCAATGTGTTTTTTTTTTTTTTTGGGGGGGGGGGGGCGGTTTCGAGACAGGGTTTCTCTGTGTAGCTTTGAAGCCTGTCCTGGAACTCGCTCTGGAGACCAGGCTGGCCTCGAACTCACAGAGATCCGCCTGGCTCTGCCTCCCCGAGTGCTGGGATTAAAGGTGTGCGCCACCACCGGCCGGCCCCCAATGTGTTTTTAATTGGAGACTAGTCCCACTTTATAAATTAGATAACCAACCATCATTTTACTCAAGGTCATACAGCAAATAAACTAGTTCAAATACTACATCTGAACAGACTTAATTTTAAAGTACATAATCTTCCAGGATACCCTGTTGTATATATTGTCCTTAGTATTACTAAAAACTCAGAACAGAAAAGATCATCAGAGACTACATGATTTAATTATTCAAATAAAAACCACTGGAACGAAATGAGAATGGCAAGTGTTCACACTGCCAACTGCTAAACCATGTCACCCAGATGGGCGGGTTTCTTTCTCTTTTCTGGCTGATTTTATGAATGGCAAAGGCACAATGTTTGCAAGGTTCTAGCAACTTCATTGGTCAGCACACTTATCGTTAAGCCTTATACAACTAAGACACAAATTTAGACTTAACTTTCTCAAACTACAACTGAACAAATCATCAATCTTCAAGTCTTAGTGTCTTTATTTAGCAAATTAATGATAATTTGCTTGTAGGAATTAAAGTGAAAATTAAACATAACACGCAAAACTATCTGACCCATAAAGGGATTTCTCAAATATTGTTTCCTTACTTCTTTTCCATTAAACAAATATATATGTTCTGTGTGTATGCACGTGCACACACACGGGAGCACAGGCGGAGGCCAGAGGACAACTTGTGGACATTGGTTCTCTCCCTCCAGCGGGTGGATTCTTGGAATCAAACTCAGGTGGTCAGGCTTAGTATCAGGTGCCTTTCTCCACTGAACTATCTCATCAGCAGGCTTCCTTATTTCTTCACAAGAGCTACAGAAGCCTGTAGGTTCTCAGCACAGGGTCAAAAATTGGGAGAGTTTAATTTAAACAATTTTTACTTTCCAAATGTCCTTGGGGATCATCTGAAGTATTGCTGTGGACCAACATTCTATACATAAGTGATGTGCAAGACCACAGAATCCAGATGTATTCACTGGTTCCTTTTCTTTCTTTCTTTTTTTTTTTTTTTAAAGCAATTAGAAATAACAATGTTAGTAACAAATACACAAAAATAACACTGATAACAGATAATGTTGAATGGATGGATTATAACAAATGAGATGACTAATCAAATCAGTAACTGACTAGAATCAGGAAAATTTAGGAAACTTCAAGAACTGAAGGCAGAAAGATACAAGCTGGAAAACAGCATTGTAAGTCACCTAAACAGAACAGAGGAGGAGAGTCTGGGGAGGTGGCCAACCCTCAGATTGATGCCTTTCATCATCAGAATGTTAGCCATCAAAATACAAAGAATAATACCTAATCTGTGCTGGGACTTCATTTCTGGATAAAAAATGTATAATGTATTCAGAGGTTGAGCTTAGTAAATTTTGTGAAGGCAAAACATGTTTAAGTCCTTAGGTAGAAAACATCGTAGAATTAAAAAGCTTTTAAAGTGTAATAGTCGAGCGCTTAGCTCAGAATTAATGAAGTACAGAAGTACACATAGGGGAGTCTGAAGTACATCAACACCACTCTCTTGAATAATCTTTAGTAGGGCACGTTACGACCGTGCCAAGCACTTGCAGCACTGTCAGTGTTCACGCATTATCCTCCCTTGACTGCCCCAGGGCACACAGGACCCATCCAGCGAGGAGCACTAATGTTTGCGCCATGCTGTTACACTGATTACAATGGGGCTGACTTACAAAGTGTGCCACTGGGTATAAACTAGAAGAAAGAGATTTTAAGGGTTAACTGACATTGCTCTGAATTGCCAATTTTTAAAATTACAACAAAAGTATAGGTAAGCTAAAAAAAAAATAGATTAAGCAAGGTGATGAAAGTAGTCAGTAAACTTATAAACAACTGATATAAAGATATCTACAATTTACTCATATTCATTTTTACGATATTTTAAAATACCTTTGCTAAAATAATTAATGCAAATCTAAATATAAATGGACATTTGTTTTACAAATTGACCTTTAGGCCGGGCAGCTGTGGCACATGCCCCTTCGAACTCTGTGAGTTCGAAGCCAACCTGGTCTACAGAGTGAGTTCCAGGACAGTCAAGGCTACACAGAGAAACCTTGTCTTGAAAAACCAAAAAAAAAACCCAAAAAACAAAAAACAAAAAAACCCATAAAACAAAAACAAAAAACATTGACCTTTGGAACTGTCAGAGATACAGAAATCAATCACCATGTTACAAGCGAAGACACTCCCTGGACACTGAAATTTCTTCTCAAAATCACAGACTGAATTACAATAGAGAAAAAAGGAGACTGTTGACTGGCAACTCAGGATTTTAAACAAGAGCTTTGCAAAAATAAGAATTTTAGCCTAGTAGTAAGTATTCTAACTAAGTACAAAAATAAAAATTTTAGCCTAGTAGTAAGTATTCTAACTAAGTACATTTGCAATCAGTTAAGTGTCATATATTTGTTAAGTCCATACTAAGATCATTATTGCTCTCAAAAGAGAAGTTTAATATTAAGTAAATAAAAACTGAGTTATCTAGAGAAGTAAAGGTTGAACACTTTAAATAAGGGTCTATGATCTCCAACATGTACAATAAAGCCAGGGCATAGTTTTAATTTTAAGGTAAAGGTATCCATCCACTGTTTGAAAGAATAAAACGTATTTTCTAAGAAGCAGACAAACATGTTTGCACTGAGTTAATTTTTAATGGTATAAATTTCAACTGCTATACTGAATTTGTGTTAGAGACAGATTATGCCAGTTAAAAGATGAATAGTTTGTTGTGCTGACCCATCTGATACACTCATTCTTCAGAGGTGTTTGCTTAAAAAAATTGTTATTTATGTTCTATATTTATGCAACACCTGAAAATAAATGTTTATCACAGCTGTCAGAACTTGGTAGGAATAAACTACTCCATCATAGTTCAAGAAAAAGCTAATGTGCTCTAGGAGCAATTTATGAACAAGTCAGATCCATATTTCACACGTGCCGCAGCAGCTCATCAGAGTGATAACCCTCCTTCTCCTGGGTGTTATCCTACCATCTGCTGCTCTAGTACTTATCTTTATTTTGCAACTAATTAACAGCATAATCTTCTAAATTCAGCAAGTTAATTATCATTATTGTGGTCTTTGCAGTATCATCAGTCCTCATGAAGTCTTGTCTTTCCACCCCTAGAGAACATATAAAAATGAAGTCGGTTGGGAGAGGGTCTGTTTTTTTGGTGTGGGCTCATTAGGTGTTTGCTGATTAACTTGGCATGCAGAGACAGGTCAGAAGAATTCTGCTGAACATGAGGTTCCATGCAGGGCCCAGCTAAGTTAATGTAGGTTTCTGAACAGTTGCCAAGATGCCCTCTGTCAGCTTTTAGTAGAAACCCCCTGCAGAAAAACTACTGGCTACCCACTGTGTGCAAAGATATTTCTTGGTTTGTCACACAGATCTTAAAGAAGTCACACTGGAGGAACTCACTTTATTAAACCTGAAACAGAACTCCAAGGTGATTCACATCTTATAAACATTCAAAAAAGTTACATTATTAAAAGAGTAATATAAAAAATAACTAGCTGGGTGGTAGTGGTGAACACCTTCAATCCCAGCACTTGGGAGGCAGAGGCAGGCGGAGCTCTATGAGCTCGAGGCCAGCTTGGTCTACAGAGTGAGTTCTAGGACAGCTAGGACTACATAGAGAAACCCTGTCTCAAAGGAACCAAAGTAAGTAAATAGTCTATAGTTTATGTGATTAATGACAAATCCCTTAAGCCTAAATTTCATGAGATCTAGTGTAATTTTGTAGAAATTCACAAAGCTGGGAATTGTTCTCCAGTGTTAAAATGTGCCAGGTAAAATTGGATATTTATGAGTTTCCATTTATTTCTGTATCACATTCTTGGTTTCCCAAAGACTTGAAAGTTCTTTAAAATGTTTTAAAAGCATGAGCTGCACATTTGAGCAGAAAAACAAAGTATCAAAATTGTGTATCTGTAGTAGACACAAACATATACTAAGTGTAGGCAGTGGGTATCTGAAATTAGGGAGTTAGAGCACCTGTTGTCAGATACGGACAGATTAAAACCAACGCAGTAAAGTAAGTTTCTGAGAGATCTATAACTCAAACAGAATGCTTTAAAATGTTCAGACATGGGGCTGGAGAGATGGCTCAGCAGCTAAGAGCACTGGCTGGTCTTCCCGAGGAACAGAATTCAGTTCCCAGCACCCACATCGAGGCTCACAATGGTCTGTAACTCCAGTTACAACGGATCCATGTCGTCTTCTGGCCTCTTTGGGCACTGCACACATGTGGTACATAAACATACATGCAGGCAAAAAACACTTCTACCCATAAAATATAAATAAACAAATCTTTAAAAAAGATATTCAGATAATTGAAAACCAGCATCACTACCAAAACAACAAAGCAAAATCCAACTAAGCGTAGTGAAAGGGAAATTGAAGTGGGAGCTACAGACAGGTAGAGTCACAACTGTTTAAAGCATTACACAGATCTAGGCATGTGAATGGGAACTCATACATTTGGAACGCACAGATGTGGTGTTCTATCTCTGATGCAGGAAATCATTTACTTGATAATTAAGATAGTCCTGTATGCTGGGATAGGAACTCAATGGCAACCTTCTTCAGATGGAATGATAAAACTAGTTGTTAAGTCTTTTCAATCTCAGAAGTTTACTAAATAGGACGCTGTTTTCAAATCTGTAATTTTAATACATGCAAACTGTGTTTCAGTGTAAATTGTTTTTAAAAGTTGTCCCTGAATTACAATTTTTGTGCACAAAAGCCATCATGAACGGCATCAATGTAACAAGATAACAAAACCCAAATATCTCATTTGTAGGATACAATCCTAATGTTCTGGGCGTTGAAAACAAATCAATAATTCCATTCCACATGGTAAAACTCTAGACTGTCTCATGATCACTAGAAATGTATCCAAGAAAACTCTCTATTGTGCATCTTGCTTGGAGAATGTCTTAGTACCCATGAAATGTTTGTTAAATAAATAGTAAGGGACTGTAATAGCTGTAAATCAAATGCTTGAAGATCACCAAAAATGGCAAGTTCTCACATGATTAAAACAGAAATCAGTAAGAAATAAGTAAGTGGAAAGGTCCCCAAATATGTGAAAATTTATGTAATGCATTTCTAAATAACCAACCTGCCAAAGAAATCACACGGGAAATTAGAAGATTCACCATGATGAAAATGTAGTATATCAAAACTGGTAAATACAAGAAAATTTATAGCTATAAAATGCCTACAATAGAAAGTAAAAAGTTTTTCAATAAATGACATAGGCTTCTACTGTAAGAAGCTAAAAGATTAGGAACAAGAAATTTTTAAAAA
This sequence comes from Peromyscus eremicus, assembly GCF_949786415.1. Classification (NCBI taxonomy): domain Eukaryota; kingdom Metazoa; phylum Chordata; class Mammalia; order Rodentia; family Cricetidae; genus Peromyscus; species Peromyscus eremicus. Next base: position 52,012,063 of record NC_081419.1, read on the forward strand.
TTAAGACTACAAATATAGCTTTAAAAAAACTAAAAGTGAGCTGGGTGGTAGTGGTGCATGCCTTTAATCTCAGCACTTGGGAGGCAGAGGCAGGTGGATCTCTGTGAGTTTGAGGCAAGTTCTGGGACAGCCAGGAATGTTACACAGAGAAACCCTGTCTCAAAAACAACAAAAATGAAGAAAGAAAGTGGGGGGAGAGGGAGAGGGAGGGAGGAAAGAAGCAAGGAAGGAAGGAAAGAAGGAAAGAAGGAAAGAAGGAAAGAAGGAAAGAAAGAAGATAGGTAATCCCAGCACTTGGAAGGCTGAGGTAGAAAGACCGCTTCAAGTTTGAGTCAACTTGAGTTTTAGGCCAGGCGAGGTTACAAGGTGAGAACTTGTCTCCAGAAATCAAGCTGTAGATTAAGAGGCAAATTTTTAAGAATGGATGGGCTGTAGCTCAGTTGGGAGAGTGCTTGCCTTACATGCACAGAGTTCTGGGTCTGATTCCTGGCCCCATATAAAGCACATACCTGTAATTCTAGCACTTAGGTGGCAGAAGGGTTAGGAATTCAAGGTCATCCTTAACTACATAGTAAGTTTGAGGTCAGCCTGGATTACATGAAAAAAGAAAAGGTTAACGGTGTGTCTGACTAGGGTATTTGTTCAAGAAAATACAAATAATCATGTCCACAGAGACACGTAAGAATGTGTGCAGTAGCTGGCACTGAGTGCAAATTAGTGGCAGTGACCTCCCTGAGCATTTGTGAGGCCCTGGATTCGGTATCTATAACTAACTGCAGAGACATTACAGGACAAGAAAACAACAAAATGTACATAGAGGCTTTACTCACAATAGCTCACTCTGGAAACTAGGTCTCCATCACTGAGAAAATGGACAAAAAAATTGTGGTACACTCACATAATGAAATACCACTCTGCAATAAAATGAAGTAGGTTACGATATATTTAACAACATGAATAAATCTCAGAGACATATGCTGAGCTGCACACAAAATAGTATATGAGTCTATATATACTAACTAGAAGTTATGGTGCCAAACTACAAAACAGAGATTGTTGCATGATACCTAATAGATCTTATAATAAAAAACCCGGAGCCAGATATTAGGGTAAATGCAGAAAAATCAGCTAGACAAAGAAAAAAACCACTAGAGAAACTTCTCATCACTACTGAATCCTCAGGCCAAATGGAAGGCAAGATCCTATTTCCACAAATCCTCTGACTGAAAGCCTCTGAGTCCTCAGCCAAAAGGGCTCTTGTTCCTGTCTTCTCGGGCCTTATATAGCTTTCTCTGCCCAGCCACATTACTTCCTTCCTAGTGCTGGGATTAAAGGCGTGTGTGCTTCCCAAATACTGGTAGCAAAGGCATGAGATCTCGAGTGCTGGGATTAAAGGTGTGTGCCACCACTGCCTGGCTCTGTTTCTCTCCTAGACTAGATCAATCTCCTCCTGAGCTACAGTTAGAAGTGTGTGGCCCCACTGCCTGGACTCTATGTTTAATTTAGTGGCTAGCTTTGTCCTCTGATCCTCAGGTAAACTTTATTTGACATACAATAGATCACAAGAGATGACCAATTAGACAAACCTTCTGGGTATATGTTAATGGTCTATATGATAATAACAGCATATATTACATGAAATGTACCTATGTTCCAGAACTTTGCTATTAAAAGTGATTCATTTCAATATATATAAAATTTACATTAAAATCTATGAAACTATCAAATGGAGGTTAGATATAGGTAAAACCTAAATGTCAGTGTATTAATTACTAACAAATGAAGCTGGGTGATCAGTACATGGTAGTCTATTATATTATCCTATTCACTTTTACGTATCTTGCATACATAAAAAAATGTCCGCCATTGAAAAATAAAAACGGGCTTCCGGTGGCGGCCGCCATCGGAGAGCAGCAGCCATGGCCCTGCGCTACCCCATGGCCGTGGGCCTCAACAAGGGCAACAAGGTGATGGAGAATGTCAACAAGCCGAGACACAGCGGGCGCTGCGGGCGCCTCACCAAGCACACCAAGTTCGTGCGGGACATGATCCGGGAGGTGTGCGGTTTCGCGCCCTAGGAGTGGTGCGCAGGGGAGCTGCTCAGGTGTCCGAGGACAAGCGTGCTTAAGCTCATCAAGAAGAGGGTGGGCATGCACATCCGCGCCAAGAGGAAGCGGGAGGAGCTGAGCAATGTGCTGGCTGCCATGAAGAAGGCTGTGGCCAAAAAGGGCTGATTACCCACCCCCAATAAACGTTGCTACCGTACAAAAAAATAAAATAAAATAAAAAATAAAAATAAAAACGGGCTGGAGATGTGGCTCAGCAGTTAAGAGCACGTACTGCATTCCCAAAAGACCCAAATTTGATTCCCAGCACCCACATCAAGTGGCTCACAACCATCTGTAACTCCAGCTCCAGGGGATGTGGCACCTCTGACTTCCATGGGCCCCTGCATTTATGAGCGCATATCTATAAATACACACCCACAATCTCAAACAAGACAAATATTAAAGTAGGGGTAGTGGGGGAAGACTCTAGGGAGATGGCTGAGTGGGCGAAGTGCTTGCATGTGCCTGGAACTCCACCGCTGGGGGTTGCGGAGACAGGTGGATCCCAGGAGCTTGCTGGTTAGCCACTCCAACTCAAAACACTGAACTCCAGATTCAGTGAGAGGTCCTGTCTAAAAAAGTGAGGTGAAGGGCCACAGGACATCCTCTCTGGCCTCTACATATGCATGCACGGGTGCACATATCCACTTACATGTGAGCAAACACAAAATTTAAAAAGTAATGTTGTTTTTTACTTAAATCAAAATCGAGAAAAAGCATATTTACTCCAACTAAAAAGAGCGATCATGAAAATATGTCTACTTTACATTAACCAAATTCTAGTAAGAAATTTAACTGGATTGTTAAATTTAAGTGGGTCATTCTGACTCCCCCTTATAGTTTTAGGTTTTCAATCAAAGATTTACTGTTAACTTCAAACAGATGCTAAAATTATGGTTCTTACAGTCAAATGAATTTCCTTAGTGTCTGTTCCTCTTGAGGCACTTTGTAGGATAAAAGCTACACCGATTATGTGGAAGTACATCCAGGCACATGGACCTCAACAGGCCCTTCCTCTGTTCCTCCTCTGCTCAGTGTTTATGTTCTGCACAAATGGCAAATTAAACCCATTTTCCCATTTACAGAGCATATTCAAATAGAAAATGTCTAACACCCCAGTGAAGGTTTCTGTCATTAAATAAAGAAGAAGGGTTAACCTGACTATACTAACAATGTGGAAGCTTGCCTCTCTTGGCATCTGCATCCCTCTCTCCCCACAATCAGGAACCAGACCATTTATGAACCTCAATCATCCTTTATCCAAGTGATATCCAAGTTCTATACAGTTATCATGTGCAAATTTCAGATTGATTATTTAAATGAATACAGCAGTAAAAAAAATCTAAACCTTATACCAAGTTGTATTCTTAGGTGTGCAAATTTGTATCACCATAGTGCCCAATAAAGAATGGAAGCAAATAAAGTACGAATCTAGCAGTGCTTATCTATTATTTACTAAGATATATATTATTTGACATTAAGAAAAATTATCACTGTATCATTAATAGACCACAGAGAGTCTAATACACTGATTTTGGTAAATATGAGAAACTTCAATGCCTCTGTCAAGAAAGTTAAGACAGTTTATGGGATTTGAGTTAAGAAAAACTCCAGGAATGAAAGCTTAATGCTTTTACTTTACAGATAAGAAAATTAAATTTCAGATAATGAAAGTCAAGCCGGGCCTAGTAGTACAGAACCTAACCCTAGCACTAAGGAAGCTGAGGCAAGAGGGTCCCAAGCTCTAAGCCTGTAGAGGAACAGAGTGAGGTCAAAGCCAGTCTGGGCAACTTAGTGAGACCCTGTCGCAAAATAAAACAAAAAATAGGGTGTTAAAATGTAGCTCAGTAGCAGAGTGCTTGCCTAGCCTATATGAGGGAAAAGACCCAAAGGATGGAGAATAGTTAGGACTAAAATAAAAACTTATCTCTGGATTCCTAATCTATAGCTCATCTTTTTAAATAATGTGAATTTTTAATGTTGAAAACACAAAAGAAAAATGTCTTCCTTTTAATCACATGAAATGTTTCCTAACTGCATACTATTTGGAGAAGTTATGTTTAACTGTTCAGCACGGCTTTCAGTTTCTACTTAATTTTAGCTGTAATACTCAGGGCTTCCACCAGGGGGAGTTTAAGGCCATAGTTCACACCAGAGGAAAAGTGACAAACACTAGAATTTTGTTCCCAGCTCACCCTCTATATTTAAAGCAGGGCTGGAGAGATGGCTCAGCTGTTAAAGGGTAGGCTCACAACCAAAAATAAAGCATCATTAGTCAATCACTACACTAATGGAAGCTTTCCTTTTCCAAAATTCCTAGTTCTTCCACAATGTAATACAGACCATAACTTTATAAAATGCTGACCTTAATGGAGACAGACACGAGGGAGAACGAGAGGGAGAGGCTGAGAGACTTAATAAATGTTCAAGACAAAAACAAAAAAACAAACAAAAACCCCTTGCTTACCATTTTTGCTTCTGACTGCACTGGCTGAGGGGAGGAAGGGCCTGGAATTCCTGGAACACTAGGCACCATGGAGACTGGCCGAACAAGCTGTTTAACAAATAATGAAAGTAACTTTGACTCAGTATTTATAAAACAAGATGTACATTGTTTTACTGCACACAATTATAATTTGTACCTTTGAATTTAGAAAATTCAAAACTTTAGCTGCAGCTGATTATATGTTTGCACTGAACTCTGATAAACTGATTTATCTTTCACAAGTTGTCAATTTCTCTGAAACATTAATTTCCAGGGTTTCCCACCCCACTCTGCAAGGATTGAGCCCAAGGCCTTGTGCACGTGAGCTAAGTGCTCTATTACAAAGCTGTATCACTAGCCATCGTTTTACTTCTGTTTCTTGAGACAGGATTTCATATTTTTGGATGACTTTGAACTCACTCTGTAGTTCAGGTTAGCTTTGAACTTGCATATTTTTTTTGTCTCAGCCTCCTAAATGACACAGGCCTGTCAGTTGGCCTGGTTTGAACAGTTCCTTAGTTCCTTCTTATAAACTTAAAATATTCAAAGTGACTGGTGCAAAAATTTGTACATTATCTCTTACATTCCAATTTTGTATTTAAAAGGAGTATCAAAGGGTGACAATAAGAATTAAAAATCATTTCAAAATGAACTTTGATTTACTAAATATATGACCATTCTAAAATGTATGCACTTTGACACATTAATATACTGTGTAATAACAAAGAGGGTAGTGGCCCCTAACAACTTCGCAGGTTTTGCCATTTCTGCTTTTCACTTTAGCAGTTGTTACATGAATAGGGTTGATCTCGTCTTTCATTGCAAGTTGCTTTCAATATACACACATTTAAAAGGATAACCATGTTATCTCAAATGCAATGCAAGAATATTTCTTGCTTCAAAAATATCTTTAAAAAATAGAAAGCAAACCTTATATCTGAGTCTTCACTAAGTCTTTTAAATAATGCATTTATTTAATTTAACAAGGTTCTATTTAAAGAAGACAAAATATTTTGGAATTATCTCAATCAATGATAATTTGGATATTTAGATCACTTAAAAGAAAATCCCAGCACTCAGGTGGCAGAGGCAGGTTATCTCTGTGAGTTCAAGGCCAGTTTGGTCTACAGAGTTCCAGACCAGCCAGTGCTACATAGTGGAATTCTGCTTCAAAATAAGAAAGAGAGGAAGGAAGAAAGACTTTTAAAATAAAGTTAATACTTAGTATGCCACTAATATTGCTAAGGAGCATATCTAAACCATAAATTTTAAAATGCTGCTACAAGTAGGCTTTTAAAAATAATCTAAAAAAGCCACATAGTTAAGGATTATACCACATGAATCAACACTATGTATCCATGTAAATAACAGAATGAAACTTAAAATGTTTTTCCACTTATTTATTTTGTATATATGCTCCCACATGCATGCCATGGCACACATATGGAGGTCAGAGGACAGTTTGCTGGAGTTGGTTCTCTCCTTCCACCAGGTGGGACCCGGGGACTGGAACACAGGTTGTCAAACTCAGTAGCAAATGTCTATCCACTGAGCCATCTCAGGCCCCAGAAAAACATAACATTACATGAGTGATTAAGACATCAAGTATTCTTTACAGGAAATTATTATGAGACATGCTGTATCATAAATAATTTAGGGAAAATGAAAATATTATGTTCTGGACAACTTTGCTAGATGTCTAACAGTGCAATTCAGGATGAAAAATGAAATGTTGAAGACTAATCTGAAAAGTATAAATAAAACTATTTTGTGAAATATGAGGATAAGAAAAATACTATTTCTAATTTTTTATCATTCCAAATACTGGGCATTATAAAGACTTAATTTTTTTCATTTATGTGTATGTGTATCTATCTGTGTGTGGGTATGTGCACTGTGTGCAGGTGCCCATGGAGGTCAAAGTTGTTGGATCCTCTAGAGCTGGAGCTATAGTCAGTTGTGAGCCACCCAAAGTGTATACTGGGAACTGAACTTAGGTCCTTTGCAAGAACAGTACAAGCTCTTAACCACACCATCTCCACCAATGTGTTTTTAAATGTTCACTAGCCAACTCAATAGTTAATTACCTTTTCTACATTTTCTAAAATTTGTACATTTAATGTGTTCCTCATAAAACTTCTTTTGGATTTTTTTCATAACAAAGTACCCCAGACTGGCCTCATATTTATTATTTAGCTGAGGCTAGCTCTGAAGTTCTGGCCCTCCTATCTCTGCCTATTGAGTGTTGGGATTAGTAATGTGCCACCAGGTCTAGATAGGAATGTTTAGACCTTTACATGCACGGGCCATCAAAGGAATTCTGTAAACTTCATGTAATCATAAAGGACAAGTGTGGTTTTTTGAAGACCTATAAACACCACATTTATTTGACAGCATTCAAACATGAATATATTAAAATAAGAAATTGGAAATATTTTAATTCCATAAATCTTGTCTAACTGAAAAAAGCTGAATCAAGAAATAGTACCCCAAAAATATAGAAAACGTGTGTGTAGGGTACAGAAAAATGCTTTCAATCCAATTATGTTTGTCTAGGATAGTATAGTTGATTATAAGTATCAATTAATAAATATTACCCATTAATAAGCATTTTGATAAATTCCATATAGTAAGCCAATCAAGCAGTTCAACTATATTTTCTGGTTATTTTACCAAGACCAGTTTTGAGACACAGACTTAAATGGTCTAACTTTCCAACTTACTGGAACTGCAGCTGGAACATGCACATTAGAACTTGTAATTGATGCAGGAATAGCAACGGGCATGGTTTGTCCATTAGGAAGATGTAATAGAAGAGGAAATGGGCCTGGTACAGGACTAAGAAAAACAAAACAAGGGAAAGATGTAAAGATCTATACCAACCACCTCTGGAAAATAACAGTCTTTTTCCTCTTATTACTTAAAAATAAGTTTTCTAACATCCAAAAGGCAAATTCCAAAACTTAGTTATTTTTAATTGCATCTTAAATGCATAATCCATGTAGGAATGTAAAAAAAAAAAATCCTGGGGAAAATCATCAATTTCCAATTTGCAAAATGAGAAAAATTCTCATCAAAAAAGTCTTGGGAGTTACTTTAAGAACTGAGACAAATGTCATCTTGTAATGGAATAACTTTTGTTTTGTGTCAAATAGCATAAAAATAAGACCATCTTAAACTTAGTCTATTTTAGCTAAAATTTAGATATTTATTTTCCAATGTTAGATATTATTTTAAAAAGAATATTAAATTTCCAAAAACCAAGACAGATCACTTACTCATTCACGCACGCACGCACGCACGCACGCGTGTACACACACACACACACACACACACACACACACACACACACTGTAACTCAAGTAATTAAATATCCTAGGAAAAACCATAGTAAGAAGACCCTAACAACTCCCACACAGTCAGCGACTGACTGGAAGCACTTACACAATTGGCCTGTTAGAGGATGGTGCCTGGGTGATTACAGTACTTGAGGTTGGTGAAGGTACTGCTTGTTGAATAATTACACTTGAGTCAGAACTTGTGAGCAGCACATTGGGAACCTGTAATGATGCTGGACGAACGATAGCTGATGTGGGCTGTGCAGTTTGTGCCAATGGTACTTCCTATTTAATTTTAAGATAAATAAAGGGTGGTATTTAAAAATTCAAGTTAATTCATGTACCTCAGTGAACAGAATGTAACACATTTCTGAAAGCAAACACTAGATAATACTTAATGACTCTCCAAAGAAATTAATATCCACAGTTAATTAAAATATCTCAGATGCAGTTGTAAAGTTCAAATGCAATCCTCAAAATTTAAAAAACAAGCCTGCATTTTTGGTTCAAAGTGTCTTCCTATCAGCTTAAAATAAATTAGGCTAGGCTACTTAGCAATGATTCTGTGAGAAATACAAACACAATCCACTGTCAGAAATCAGAAAACAAAACCCAGAAGGGATTGCCCTATCCTATTTGCTTATTATAATGCATAAACAAGAAACTGATCCAGCAAGGTAGGATTATGACTTAAACAAATTTGGTGTTTAGAAATGTTTTAAGATGTCAGGTAGTGGTAGTGCACACCTTTAATCCTAGCACTTGGGAGGTAGAGGCAGTCCTATCTCTGAGTTCGGATCAGCCTGATCTACATAGTGAGTTCCAGGACAACCAGAGCTATACAGGGAAACCCTGTCTTGAAAAAACAACAACAAAAAGTTTTTTAAGACATTTTAAATTACTAAAAATGTTTTCTATAGTTTCAGATAGTATCAAAAGACCAAGTAACGTTGGTATTGTGAATTATACAAAATTAGTTAACTATTGCTGAGAGCTTCCCAAACTAAAGGAAAACAGAATTTATGAATCAGCCAGGATGATTCTTAAATTGTTTCCCCATAGTTTTACAGATTACAAAAGAGAGATGAGGGCCTTACCCAGAACTCTTAACTAGTGTATTCTTTTGAACCGGCCTTTATGCTGCTACCTAAAGTCTTATTAAGATACGTGGAAGGAGAAATTGGTAACATTCTTAACTACAACTTTTCCGTACATTTGAAACGTAAAACTCAAGAACTTGTGAGCAGAGTGATAATAAACGAGTAAACCAGTCAAGGAAACTCCCCAACACAGTAGAAGTTAAATGTTCAACAATAATGTGATAAGTGGAAGGATTTAGCAGAGGATAAGGTAGAGCTGGATAACGTAATAGTGTGGGAAGAGAAACTTGCAAAAAAAAAAAAAATCTGATCTGATATTGAAAGAATCAAGAGGAGAACATGCTATGGTGAAGGAAATAATGTTACGTGGAAAATCCTTGGGCAGAAGGTGAGGATGGATGAAGAGATGAGTCAAAATCAGAGGCTTTTCAATCGAAATCAGAGGAACAAATATAAATTTTCTTAAATAGCAAATCTTTAAAGGACTTCAAGGTAGGCAAAGAACAACTCAATGAACTTTTAATTTCCTTCCCCCAGAACTAAGGAAAACAGATTGGATATAGCAGCAGGTAAGAAACAAGTTTTAGCCTGTCATGGTACCATGCACCTACCTACATGCAGTCCCAGCAACTTGAGAAGCTGAAGCAGGAGGACTATTAATATGAAAGCAGCTTGGGCAACCTAAAGAGACTCTGTGTTTTGCAAGACAAAGAAAGGGACCAGTACTGTTCAGTAGTCTAGAGCACAAGGCCTGAGGCCTGGATTCCATCCCAGCAGTGGAGGTAGGGAGAGAGAGAAGCAGGTGTTAGGAATACAGCTGAGAGAAGAGAGCTATGACAACGACACTCAACACAGAACAGGGGAGGAGTCAAAGCAGATTCTGTAATCAATCTCCTAAGATTTGTTCTTGCTTTCAAAGTCACGTTAGAAAACAAAGAATTGAAGGTGACACCTAAATGTTTGGCTTAAATAAGTAGATAGATACAGACTTTTCTTTCTTTTTGGGGTGGGGTGGGGTGGGAGGAGTGGTCTTGCACAGGGAGGGGAGTAGGAGAGAAAGGCAGGATCTTGCTACATAGCCCAGAATGGTTGGAATTTGTTTAGTAGCACAGGCTAGCCTTGAACTTGCAACCAACACTGACACTACTTTCCTAGTGCAGGAATTACAAGAATATGCAACCATGTCTGGCCAGAGAAAATGTTCTCAGAAGAGAAAATTGAGGACAGAATTAGGGCTTTGTTTCAGACATAAAAAGATGTTCCCTAGACATAGCAAAGGAGATGCCAATACAGAGCTAGATATAAGTCTGACAATCAGGAGGGATACCCGGGTTGGTATAAATTTGGGATTACCTAAAAGAAAATTAAACAGAGAAGGAGGTCCAGCACTGATTTTACAAAACTTAGCCAGACTATGTACTACCTAAAGGAACGGAATGCAGAAGGAGCACCCCTAGAAGATGATAAAGTAGCCACAAGGAATGAAAACTGGTAAATGTAAAGGGGAAGGAATGCTCTGCGGGGGGGAAAAAACTGTTCTCAAGATCTATAATAACTGTAATAAATGTGGAAATGACCATATGTTTAGAAAGAGGATAATTAAAATATCAAGGTAATGATAAAGTATAATCATTAAAAGTTATGATTTTAGGAAATCTCTACTGAAAGGAAGTATGTACTTAGCTTCAAGATTTCTGAGGTTGGGGCTGGGTCTGTAGCTCAGTGGCAGGGTACCTGCCCAGTATGAGTTCAATTCAGTACTGGGGGAGTAGTAGTATAAAATAAGGATTTAAATAAAGTATTATAACGTGCCTATACCATCTGTTTGTGATTCAAGATAAATGTTATTAGTCAAAAAGTTTTAAAAAAAAATGAGGAACTTCATAAAAGCTACAGTAAGCCAGGTGAATTTCCTATTTAAAGGATTAAAAAGATACACTTAGCATAGTCTACATACAGTGTTTGTCAAATTTACAGTGGTATCAAGTAATGTCCTAGGCCTTCATATTCACTTGAGACTCCCTCCCTTAAGTTTTGCAGTGTAAATTCCAATCTGTAAGCTCTACTCACGGTAAGGGCCCTGTATTAGTGTACCATTTATAATTTTTAAACTGGTGGTTTGGTTGATTTCTTTTTTGGTGTGTGTGTGTGTATGTCTGTAATATATGAATATATGTATATGTATACATAGTTGTGTGTGGGGGTGCAGGCATGCACACATAGAGGCCAAAGGACAACCTTTGGGTGTGAGTCTTCACCTTTCTGTCTCGTGTGTAAGCTAGGCAGCAGGCCTATGTGTTTCTGGAGATTTTCCCATCTCTGCCTCTCATTTCCCTTTAAGGGCACAAAGGAATTACAGTTACTTGAGCTACTACATCTGGTTCTTATGTGGGTTCTGGGGATCAAACTTCAGGCTGTCAGGCTTAGGGAACAAGTTTTACTCACCGAACCATCTCCCTAGTCTGCATTTTTAAATGTGCCTTTTCTATGTTTAAATACAAATACTAGTAATGGTATAATTACCTACATAGTCAATATAATAGTATCAAGTAGTACAGTTTATAATCTGGGAATGACAGGCGGTAACATACTAATTACACAGAAGGCTATAGTCTACATTTGCGTAAATACACTATGCTTTGGATAGAAGGATGATATTGCTTACTGAGACATTTCTTAGGAGATATCCCTGTCAGCAATACACCACTATATTCTCATAGTAGAAATCTATTCCCGTGATGATTTTATAGTAATAATTTAAAGAGGAACACAGCCACTGTCTCTCTATGTGTAGGCACAGTGCTCCTAAATAAATGTGCTTACTCTATGTGTTTCCACAGGAAACAAAGATGAAGTACTCATCAGAATGCAACTCAACATGTAACTACAGCCCAGAAAGCCCAAGTTACTAGTCTACTTAAGGAAATATGATTCACTGTTGATATCAAATATATACTGTGAAGTAATAATTACTCACTCTTGAATATCCTGTTCAAATAGTTTCTGGTGTACAGATTTTCCATCTTAAAATAGCACCTGATTTTCTAAGTGGGTCGCAGTTCTTTTAATTTACATTGTTTAATAAAGGTAATTATTATGAAGGTGGAATTTTCCCTAGGTATTCACATAGGTTTATATATCTATAACTCATACAATCCAATATGAATTATGTAAATGAATGTTTACAGTTTTATAAAGATTAAAGATAACTGGTGGATAAAGGTGCTTACCACCAAGACTAAAAGACTGAGCTCGAGCCCTGGGGCCTACATAGTGTAAAAAGAAAACTGATTCCTACAAGTTGTCCTCTGACTTCCACATGCCATGCACACCCACGAATATAAACAATAAATAAAGGCATGTACAACAATGACATTGTATGAAAGGTAGTCTTTTCCACAGTTCTAACCTTTTCATCATTGGTAGTAGACTCGGGGTGAGGTAAAGGGCTATCCTGGTGAGTTGTTTCTACAACAGACGGTTCCTCAATTTTGCTTCTTATGATGGGAGTTGCAAGAGGGGACAAATCTAGAGGCATCTAATAAAAACGATAAAGAAAATTTTGTAAAAAGTTAAAAAGTGGCCAATCAAAATGTTTCAATTTATTGAGAAACCAGGAAGTGAAAACCATCATTTCTTCTCCATCAGAAGTATTCTCTTTAATCTCATGGTTAACAACATACTTTTTTAATGTCATCCTCTGAAGCCTTCTTGAATTCATTCTCAAACGGACTTGCCAACTCATTAAACAAACCCACTTCTTCACAGTTTTTTAGGAATCTTGTTGGTGTTGGTGTCTGATCTGAAATAAATGTCAAAAGTGAGCACACAAATAGAAAAGATCATGTTAAGATTCTAAAATGTTGCTAGCAAATTAACAAATTAGTTGCACTGACTCAGTCAGATGTTATTTCTCTCTTTGAAGAGATGTCTTCCTTTAAAACAAGCAAAATCTGGTTTAGCTTTATTTTATATCAAGATATTTCCCCAACTTCATGAACCATAAAAGTTCTTTTATGCTTAATGTAGTACTCTGAGTAGAGTGACATAAAGCATAGTCTGGAAAAATTACTATTATTTACCACAGTGATAAGAATTTTTTAAAGTTACATCTTCAAAAATTATGATTGTTAAATGCATACAATTTAGAGAAAATTAATGAGAGCACATGCATGTTTTATCATGGCATGTTGAACTAGCTGTTCATAATGTATTACAAACTTTGATATGCAATTTTACATCAAAATACTGAAAGGAAAAAAAAGTTAAAGTTCCCCCAAAAAAACAAAACCCTTATTACTACCTTGCGGCAAAGCATATTATAAAAAACTGGTGATATGTCACATGCCAAAAGAAATGTTCTAGTGTAATTTAATAAGAATGTGAACTCAACTTTCTTACAGCCTGAGCTATTTCAACTATTCTTGAATATGCACTCATTGATATGTATGTTAACATATAAACTGATTATTAATATACTGTCTGTAGAACAAATGAATGAAAACCAAAATTTACAAGTCTTCCAATTTAGTCATAATTTTGAGGGATATTTGTTTACATTAGAGTTGGTAGTACATTAAAAATTGATTCACATTTTATGCATTTTAGAGCAGCAATTTTAGAGGTCATACACGGAATCTAGTCTAATTATTACAGCATTAGTTTAAGATAAAATCTGTTTAGCTGAAGGTCAGATATTTGTTAATTACCGAGTTTGTATAGGAAGTATTACAATTTTATCTTTACCCCTTACATGTACTGTGTATAAATCTGTAACAAAAATAATCCACTTATCATACATGTTAGACATAAGGCAGGCTTGTCTTAGTGTAAACAGTATCAGAATTACTGTAGGGGTTCTCATATCATAATCTTACCCATTATTTAATTTTTAACCTATACCCTATTTTTTTGCCCCAAAGACCTCCAAAATAATATTTTAATAAGGGTTTTGTATATATGTATCAGCTATTTTAATTCAAATTAGTCAAATATAAATATGATTATTGTTCAAACCGAAAGAATTTGTCTAAACTGATTGGGATAAAAACAACTTCCAGTCAAGAGAGGAAAGAGTCTGGAAAATACACAAGCTGAAATCACTTTTATTGGTATTACTGGTACCATCAGACTTGAGAAACGTCATCACAGGCACAATTGGTTAACATGCAGTTCGCTTAGGGCTCTTGATCATCATGCATTCTCTTTATACTTTACATTAAACTCTTTATCTCAACGTTAGTAAAAATGCTATGACTGTATATGTTCTATTTTTATACTGTACTAAATGTAATCAGAAAAGTAATTTCTAGAAATCAAATTGAAAACATTCTTGAGATAAAAGTTTACAGAGAGAATGTCTAACACAGTAAATCTCAAGGAAACAAAGACTTTCAAAACTAAGAAAACACTTTCTAGGTATTTGTAATTTTGTTTACTTATTGTCCTTTAATTTTTGTTGTGACCCTACTTATTATTTACATATTCCAAAGAAGTGCACACTTCACTGTTCTGTATCCTTTTACTTACAGTACGGATGATATGTCGAAAGTTCCCCTCAATAAGTTGTTTTTTTAACAAATCACTTAACTTTTTGCTTCCTCTCATTTATTCATTACAAAAATTATGGTACACACAGGAGGAGCCATCTGATATTGGCTCAATATCTTATCTTTCCAAAGCACTGCATATGGTGTTTGATCTCTAGACCACGTAATAATTTAAAATAGTAATAGTATTCAGTATTCAAGTTAATGCTAGAACTACAGGTAGGACAAGCTGAGCTTCACAAAACAAAGGCTCTAGTTATAGTTATGATATACATATCTGTAGTTAAGATAGAAAAAAGAACTAAATTATATGTAAAATGACACAGAACTTATCCTAATATTTATTTAGAAAAGAAACAAATATACTGAAATTATGTATTATACAAATACATAGAAATGTGGATACACATGAAACATCAAAAAACAGCTAATATGGGATACAGTGATGATAAGCTAATGCATGAACTGGGTTTCTCTTTTCACATATGAAAAATAATGATCTGCTCAGGGTGATACCATATGGTTACAGGGTTGACACACACACATACCAACACTAACTGAACTTAGGTCTCCTGTATGAAGAGTTATTTTAGTTAATTTTGCAGTGTTGGGGATTAAAACCAGTGCCTTGTGCATGAGCACTATATGACTGATCTACATCCCAGCTTCAGAGTGTTATTAATAAAACATTTCATTTAAAACATTTTTAACAAAATATTAATGACTAAGTTTGCTAAATATTTCTGCTCCACAGGAAGTGCTTGATCATTTACTATCTTCAGAAAGTTTTGAAAACCAGATGTGTGACAGCTAAAAGAAACACTAAATATCTATGAGTTAATTATCAGGTAAATGTCCACTCTGTAGAAGGCACAAATATTCCGAGGGTTCTAACTAACTTCCATAAAACTGACTTCAAGTGGTTATTTGAAAAGCACACATAAAAGTGAAATGAATGATCAAAAGAACATATAGAAACATAATGGGTAAATACATGTTGCCAACATTTAGTATAAATGAAGTAATTGGAGTATCAGCTATAGTATTTACAGAGAATACACAAAAATTGTGCACATTCTGGGTGAAATAGTATATAAGCCATTAATAAAAGCATATACTAACCAGCCACAATGACACTGTCATTACGTGCTGGACCAAATTTCAGTGTCATCTCATGTTTATGTTTATGGACAGCCAAATGATCCTCGTTGGTAAAACGCTGTGGCAAAAAGTTTTAAAATACAGTTAAGATTTTCAATTTGATCAAAGAAAACTGATAAGGATATCAATTTCCACAACATGTAAAACCACCACTAACAGTGAAATACCAGCTTATAAACTATAAGATAACTGATCTATTGTTAGCACACAAAGACATACCAGATTCAAATAATCAGAGAAACCCACTACTGAAGAATAAGAAATGATAGTATATGACTCATTTGAAAGATTGAAAATAAAACCTGAGGCAAAAAATTAATAAAATGGACCATTATTCATCTTTTATTATGTCAGAGAAATATGAAATCCATAGTTCAAAGACTTTACAAAAATACTGTTTTTACTTAGATAAAAGGTTACTTACCACTTTTTAACTGAGAATATTCTAAATATGACTCTTGTGCAATTACAAAATAAATCTGAGGCCAGGTGGTGGTGTACACCTTTAATCTCAGCACTAGGGAGGAAGATCTTTGTCAGTTTAGGCTAGCCTGGTCTACATAGAGAGTTCCAGGTCAGCCAGGGTTACATAGTGAGACCCTGTCTCAATTAAAAGAAAAGAAAAAGAAACAAAGAAAATTTAAAAACAAAAAGGAAAAAAATTTGGCTTTATAGTCTAAAGAATTCCTGTGTTCTTTAGCAAAGAAACAGCAACCACAATACGATATATCAATTTACTTCAAATTGTTTTAATCTACAAAAGTGATTTTTAACATCATAGCTCATATTAAAATGTATGAATGTTTAAAGCTATTTATCCCATCTGTCCTCACCTTCCACCGGGTCAGTACCACATGCCAACAGCGACACAGCACATTCATGTTTAAACACCTACTGTGTCTGGAAATCAACCTTTTGAAGAGCTCCTTACCAAGCACTACTGTTCCCCAAAATAAGAACCAGTCATTTATTTTGCCCATGTCCTGGTTCAGAAGTTAAACCAAGCCCCACTCTTTTCTATCACTTTACAAATGGGAATGTTGAAATTTTAGTCTAACAAGAAATCTGACACCTAGTTAGTACCTATTAACACCCTAAGTCCTACACACAAACCCCTACCTTCAATTCTTTAAAAAGGCTTATTTTATTTTTATTTATGTTCATGTATGTATGTATCTATAAATGTCTGTAAAAGCAAGAAGATATTGGAGTCCACAAAGTTATGAGTCACCTGATATGGGTGCTGGGAATCAAACTCCAGGGCCTCTGAAAGAATAACTAGCACTCTTAACTGCTGAGTCCCCTCTCCTGCCCTCCAGCTTCAAGTTAGAAAGAAGCCCTTCGGGCTGGAGAGATAGCTCAGAGGTTAAGAGCATTGACTGCTCTTCTAGAGGTCCTGAGTTCAATTCCCAGCAACCACATGGTGGCTCACAACCATCTGTAATGAGGCCTGGTGCCCTCTTCTGGCCTGCAGTCATACATGCTGTATACATAATAAATACATAATTAAAAAAAAAAAAAAAGAAAGAAAGAAGCCCTTCATCAGTGCCCATTGTGCTCCGAACTTTCATTATTTTTATTATTATTTCATTATTTTTATTACTATTATTTATTATATAATAAAATTATTTCATTATTATTATTATTTCATTATTTGGCCTATCACTATATAGACTTATCTTCATGTCTACCCTTCTAAGTAAGCTGAGCACCTCCTATGATCTCCAATTTGCCATAAACATTACATAAATGCTAACTGAAAAAAGGAACTCCTTAAAATAACAGCTGATTCTTAAAATCAGGAAAAAAAAAACCTACTAAGCTACATTAAAGAAAATCACTGTACTTTACTTATAAACACCAATAGATAATTAACCACTATTGTAGGAAATCATTATTACTTTTTCAGAACCTGTCTTATCTCCATATTGAAAGAACTGTCCATTACTTCTGTCCTTTGCTTTACTCATTCATTAACTATCCATTCACCTGTGGACACCGGGGCAATCCAACTCTTTCCCACTCAGGCTATCGTATTATTTTATCCTTTTAAGAGCCCTCCCCAAATCCTGAGAAATTAGTAGTGGTTCTTTTGACAAGCACACCAGAAACAAAGCTCTTAAGACAATCAACACACTGCAGAGCTTATTGACATTGTCTGTTGCTTTTTATCCTTGTATTAAAATTCTCAGTGCTATGATTTACATTCCACATTAAAAGTATCTGCATGTAAGATTCATTGTAGATTCCACGGAACCTCCCCATGTGACTTTTCTATAGAAGGGAATCATTAAAGCATTTACTTGTAAACTCATCTTGGTATAAGTGGCACATTTAAAAAATTTTGATAAATGAAGTTATCAAAATTAAGAGGTAAAAACCCAGGAATTTTAACCTAGAATTTTTATTCACTAGTGTCCTCTGCTTGGATTAGTTTGGCCACAAATATCAAGGAACAATTGGAGCTGAAGGTGTAGTCTAGTGATAAAGTGCTATGTACAAGGCCTTAGGTGTGTTGCTTGGCAACAGCAACAATAATAACCCAAAACAACAAAAAACATAACCAACTAACCAAAATACTACAGATTAACACTGTCGGCTGTATAATGAGAAAATGAAAGCAAACTGTCTTAAGTAAAAAGGAGTGACTAGACAAAAACGTAAGTGTTATATATTCATAAACCCTACTACAAGATCCAAAGATCAAATTAACTATTAGTTACAAAGGGATTATTGGTATTATTTATATACATACACAGCAACGTTTTTAATGTGAAGGACAAAATACACTCAAATTAGTATCTAATACAGGTGAATCTGACCTTGGGAAATCATCTGAGAAATGTATATTTAACAAGAAACTTAGAGAGTCAGAGTGAAAAATCAATCTGGTTAAAATGAGAACATGTTTATATTTGAAGGATATGGGTTCTTTTTAAATAAATACTTAATATAGTAACTATTATATGATGAGATAAAATTTATGATTTATGTGACTTGTTTTTTAGACAAACCAACCAAGTTTTTTTAAGAAGAAACTTTGTAGAATAATGATAATAATATTACTGGCAATATTATCATATTGAATTAATACAATTTCTTCTAGACAAAGTCCAACTCCAATGCACAATACAACAGATATATACAAAATCCAAGTATTTCTCTCAATAAAAACAAGTGCTTGAGCATAATATCTCAATGAACAAGGTTGGAAGAAAGTGAAAAAAAGTTTTTTGGATAGGACCTTAGAAAGTTAGAAAAAGGGTAATGGGCAGATTGGAGGAAGGTGAACATGTAGCGTTCATAGTAAATTAACGTAAGTTCTAACAGCTGAGAAATTTCCAGGGCTTGGCCATGTCTTTTCACATTTTATTATTGGGGTGGGGTGAAGTGTTACACAGACTACAGTACCTATGCTGGGGTGGGGGTGGGTGGGGTAGGGTGGGGTGGGGGTGGTGTGTGTGTCAGAGGACTCTGTGTTGTTGGTTCTCTCCTTTCCATCTTTACATAGGGGTTCCAGGGATTGAACTAAGGTTGCCAGGCTTCTGTGACATGTGCTTTTATATGCTAAGTCATCTCTTACCAGAATTAACTTCCTAAGAATGGGCCATTCTGTGGTTTTATAGTTATTTTCATGCTATATTATTATTACTACTATTTAACTTTGTTAAATAGGTAGAAATAAGTTTTGATGTCATCAGGATAACAGCTCTTTTTGCTAACTCTTTCCTTAGTTGAAGAGGAACTCAACCAGGGAGTGGTGATGCACGCCTTTAATCCCAGCACTCAGGAGGCAGAGCCAGGTGGATCTCTTTAAGTTCAAGGCCAGCCTGGTCTACAGAGCAAGATTCAGGACAAGTACCAAAGCTACACAGAGAAACCCTGTCTCAATAAAACCAAAAGAGCAACTCTATTCAATAGCAAGAAGCTACTGATTGACACACATATACTTCCACTGTTGCTGTGGAACAATCCTTTTCTACACTATGAATATGTATGACTCTCATTGGTTAATAAAGAGCTGACAGGCCAGTAGCTGGGGAGGAAGCTAGGTGGGAAAGCCAAACTGAGAATGATGGGAAGGAGGGTGGAGTCAGAGGGGATGCCAGTGAGCTGCCCAGGAAGACATGTTAGAGGACAGGTAAAGCTACAAGCCACATGACAATGCAAAGATTAATAGAAATGGGTTAATACATTAAATGTAAGAGTTAGCTAGTAACAAGCCTGAGCTATGAGCCAAGCATTTACAAATCATATTCAGCCTCTGAGTTGGTGGTTGGGACAGGAAACATCTGTTTACATATGGTGTTCTAATGTGTGGCTGAAATTTCCACATAAAACCTAACCCACAAAGCTTTAAAAAGGATTCTAGAAATACATGAACGGAGTCAAGCTGGATTCTTGGTAGCTACCTTTTCTCTGGTGGCCTGTTTGCTTGCATTGAGCAGAGGCATGGATCCTTTAAGAGATGGCTTTATGGCTCGGTGCTAATAGCAAAAAACAGGAGGCTCTTTTAAGAGGCCCTGTTACCAAACAGTTATATGGTGTTTATGAGCAGCTGGCGGCATGCTACCCAGTGCTAGCTTTTTAGGGGGTAAACATGGCTCCTAGAGCTGGCGGTAAACTTACCTCTTCTGCCATGAGACTAGGCTCTCAGAGAACTGAGGGGGAGAAGCCAGCACCAGCACACCATGATCTAAGTTACACAACAGTTTTTTTTTCTCATTCAGATAGAAAAGGTTACAGATGCACAATAAGGACAGAATCAGACAAAAAGCCTCTAAACAGGTCAAAGTGTGTTTAAAAAATGTGCACACGCTTGGGAGAGAGAAGAAAAAGAATATATACAGTCTTAGATAAAAAAATAGTTTTAAAATAATAAGGTCCTTAAAAAAGAAATAGAGTAATAAAAAATATAAGCCATGTAAAGATGAAAAATATAGAGTCTGGATACTGTATGTTACTGTGTTGTCTTTAAACTTTTTGCCTATTAATGAAGAAATGATAACTGCTAAGAGACATTTGATTATGAAAGCTGCTAGATTAAACCAACCTCTATATTTTAAAAATATCCTGACTTCAAAATTTAAGTCAAAAGATAAGTTACTTTGGGAAAGAGGTTCTGCTTTTATTTCTACAGGAAATGACAGGCTTAAGAAAAATCAGGTTTTATCAAGGAAGCCCCCCCCACCTGAAAAATCTCCGATAGGAACGGATGGCCCAGATGATCCAACATTTCAGAGTGCCTGTTGCAGTTCTGTATCCAAAACAGCTTCAAGGCTGCTGGTTGAGATGATCCAGCCTCACAAAATATGCCAGTCAGGACTTGATCATAACCCTGAATTTTCTTAGGGTCCCCCAAAGATTACCAGCATCCCCAATCAACAGGAAGTAGTCTAGATAATTATGCCCACATTTCCAAAAATAAATTATTAATGTTTGTCCTTGTTTAGAGGTTAGTTACAAGTTGTGATTGGTCATGGTCAGAAAAAAAGCTAAACAAAGAAGTTAAATTCAAAAATCTCTTTCTAAAGGAAAAAAGGGGGAGATAACATAGAAATGATGATAAGAGGGTAGATTACTGAATCTACTTCAGTCCAAAAAACAACTATTAATTTTACATATTTTACATTAGTATGGATTTTGGTTTATTGATACAAATTTAAAGTTAATTTTGTTATACTGTATGTATATTTCTACTCTTGTTTAGGGTATTATGTTTATGCAGCTCATTTAAAAATTAAGAATTTAATATTTATTAAATTAAGAAATACAGATTAATAGTCATCTATAATAGCAAACTTATAGTCATGTTAGTTAGGATTTCAAATACAGAGATATATTTCAGATAAATAGGCAACACTTCAAAGACCTACAGAATATGGCATTTAAAATGTTTTAATAACTTAAGACATTTCTTGACAGTGAGACACATCTGTCCCTGGCAGCACCAATTATGCCAAAGAGGATGATGGGCACCGAAGAAACTCTATATGCAAGAAACTCTATATGCAATTTGTTTTCTTTATGGCAAAAGCTAGCTATGTGGGCAAAAAAACTGCCCTTGCCTCAATTGTTGATAGATACTGTCCAAACTGCACCAGCAGGATGCAAGAAAGTTGATTGCCAAGCTTTACCAAGACAAGGTAGAACAGGCCTTCAAAATTCCCTGCTTCATAGGAAAGTCTGTCAGATATGCTAGGCCTGTAGGCCAAAGTTGGATGCTCCAACATCACAGAAAAACTTCGGGTGACTGTCCAGACAGCCTGAAGTTCCTGTCATTAGGTAATATTTTTCACCCTTCTGAGGTCTTTGATGGAATTGAAGACTAAATAGTTATAACTATAGTTTTCCTAATTATGATAAAAAGGTAAATTAGATGTAAAACTTTAGTCACAAAGAAAATAGATAATAGAATATTTTCTCTAATTTTGCCAAATACAAATAAACTTGATATTATAACTGTAATTCTTACTTGATAACTGTTTTTACTGTATATAATCTTACTATGTTAAAGTTAAAACCTTTTTTTATTTAGACAAAAAGGGGGAAATGCTGTGGAATATTCCTTTATACTGTGAGAATATATGTCACTGTGGATAGTTTAATAAATACACTGCTTGGCCAATAGCTAAACAGGATAAAGTTAGGCAGGAAAGCCAAACTGATAATGATGGGATGAGGAAGGGCAGAGTCAGGGGAGACTTCAGCAAGCTGCTCAGGAAGTAAGAAATGCTAGAGGACAGGTAAAGCCATGAGCCACATGGCAATACACAGATTAATAGAAATTGGTTAATTTAAATGTAAGAATTAGCTAGTAACAAGCCTGAACTATCGGTCAAGCATTTATAATTCATATTCAGCCTCTGAGTTGGTTATTTGGGACGGGGCAGTCAGGACAGGAAATGTCTGTTTATACACTGAGACCTGGGCTAAGTATATATTGTATTTAATCTTCCTCTGAATCAGCTTATGGTGTACAATAATTTACCACAAAATATTTTCAATGCAAGTGACACCAAAGGCAAAGATATCACCAACAAGAGTATGTAAATTAATATTTTACTAAGTATCTGACTTTCTATCTTTTATTCAATTCAACAACACATCCCCTAAATACAAATGTAATTAATAGGAGTCTGTGCAATGTCTAAAAATTACCTAGGCATTTACAAAAAGACTGTGGTTAAGAATTTTCAAATAAACTCTCTGTGCTAATTTTTATAGGCCATTCTTAAGGTGATACTATCAATAAAGTATGTTTTAAAATGTGAAAATCTACTGGAAATTCTAAATTTAAATTAAGTATGCTAGAACAAAATTTGGATCATGCCATGTTTAGTGATGAGAAAAAAATAATTTTCACTATCATCACCAAATTGGTGTTTCTAACATCAATTACTGCAGGGAATGGTGGGTATATCTTTAAGCTAAACCTTTAAACACTAAAGGTTTAGAGGCAGGAGATCTCTGTGAGTTTGAAGCCTGAATAGTGAGTTCTAGGACAGCCAGGGCTACATAGTAAGACTCTATCTCAAAAAATAAAAATAATTAGTAGTACCTTTAACATCCTAAGAAATACTACTTAATATAAAGAGAATATGTCACTGCTGCTTTCAGCAAGATTAACACATGAAACTGATATTCACTGGGCTGTTTTGGTCATTGATAGTATATAACGTTAAATGTCTCACAGAATCATTGTCTAAAAATATGTAATACTCAAGATTGGAGTGTTTATGATGAAAAGAGTTCATTATTAATGAGACTAAACTATTAATGAAAGCAAAAGCTGAGTGAGCTTTTCTTTTCTTTTCTTTTCTTTTTGTATTGTGTGAATGTGTGGAAGTCAGAAGACAACTTGCAGGGATTGGTTCTCCTTCTACCATGTGGATTCTAGGGACTGAACTCGGGTCATCAGCCTTCAAGCAAATGTCTTTACCCATCTTTTCGGCCCAATATTTAACTATGTTTACATTTTATTTATTTATTTGGAGTGGAATCCAACCCAGGGAGTTGTGCACTCTAGGCAAGTGTTTTACCACTAGCTTCATTTCAGCCTTTGTTTTTTAAAGACAATGTCTTATGGTGGTCTTGAACTTGTGGTCTTCATGCTTTAGCCACTATGACTATTTATATATACAATGAGCTGATAATTCTAGTTCAAGAGCTTCAGCCAATATGTAAAATGATACGTATCACAATGCTACTTGTTATAATACTAGAAAACTAAGTAGATGACAGGACAAGCTCTAGCAAGAGAACACAGCCAACAATTGAAAACCATGTTTAGTCAGGCATGGTGGCTCACAGGTGCAACTCCCTAACATTTTTCAAATACTATACATTTAATGCTAGGGAATTCTCTTAAACAATTTCTTTCTTTCTTTTTTGTTTTGTTTTTCCAGACATGGTTTCTCTGTGCAACAGCCCTGGCTGTCCTGGAACTTGTTTTGTAGAGCAGGCTAGCCTCAAATTTACAGAGATCCGTGTGCGCCACCATGGCCAGCAAAACAATTTCTTATGATAACCATACAAACATATATTCTAATGTTCAACTATTGATTCTTTTTCTTCTATTTAAACAAATTTAAATACGACACTTTTTTTTTGGGTTGGTTTTTATTTTTTTTTTTTATTTTGTTTTTCAAGACAGGATTTCTCTGTGTAGCTTTAGAGCCTGTCCTAGAACTCACTCTGTAGACAAAGCTGGCCTCGAACTCACAGAAATCCACCTGCCTCATCTAGGTGCTGGGATTAAAGGTGTGTGCCACCACTGCCCAGCTCAAATACGATGGTTTTTATTAAAACAAAACAAAAAACAAAAAAAAAAAAAGAGAAAAAAAACCCCAGCACATGTAGAGCTGGGGTGTTGGCTTAGCCATAAAGAGTTACTTACTGCTCTTTACTGGCATCCATATTTACATAGCAGCTAACGGACCACCAATAACTCCAGTTCCAGGAGATCTGATGCTTTCTTTTGGTCTCTACAGACTGCAGCATGTACATGTTGCACATAATCTCAAGCAAACACATACACATAGAAATACATAAATTCTTTTCAAAAAGACTCTTTAAAAATAGTATGTATGAGTGCTAGGTGTGGCAGCCTATGCCTTTAATCCCAGCACTTGGGAGGCAGAGGTCAATGTCTGTGACTTTGAGGCCAATCTAGTCTATATTAGTGAGTCCCAGATCAGGCAAGGCTATATACAGTAAGACCCTGCTAAAGTCTAGGTGGAGGGTGGAGATGGCTTAGTGTCTAACAGTGCTTAATGCTCTTGGGAAGGGCCTGATTCAGTTCCTAGCATGCTGGATGGATTGGACCGCCTGTAACTCCAGCTCCAAGGAATCCAATGCACTCTTTTGGCTTTCATGGGCATTGCACTAACACCTCCCCTCCCCTCCCCCACATAATTAAAAGTAATACATTTCATTTTTTAAAAAAGTGTGTATTTATAAGGGATCACACACAAAATAACAGCAACCATTCTATTTTAAGCAGAAAAAGTTAGGGCTTATTTGAGGCCAAGTTTCCAAGAATGACTTCTAGAACAACATGGCAAAATTGGTTACTTTCCAAAAACTGCTTTTAGAAGCAATGTATTGGCTGTTATGGTTTAGAGCTCCAATGTCCCTCAAAGATCCAAAGGCTTCTTCTTCCCAGAGTAGGAGCATTGGGAGTGGTGGAACCTGAGTCATATGTGGGCCTTAGAGAGGTCCTGTAGCCATTTCAGCTGTGACTGTGAAGGGGCCTGGGTGCTTCTTCAGTCTTTGGCTTGTGATGGGAGTACTTAGTTTTGCTTCTGCCTTCCCCTGATATATTGCCTTGTTACAGGCCCCAATCAACTTGGTTAACTGACCATGGAGTAAAACCTTGAACATTCTGAGTTACCAGGGTAAAGTCTTTGTGCGAAGCCTGACAATTTGAGTTCTACACTGTGGACCCATATGGTAGAAGGAGAGATTGACTCCTCCAAGTTGTTCTCTGACCTCCACATGTGTACTATGAACACAGAGGTGCCTGCACACAGACACATACATAAGATAATTAACTACTCAGCTCTCTTCTTTATTTAACTTGGTACCAAATCCAAAAAATAAAAGTCAGTCTGAGTTATCAAGGTGTAAATCTAGTCAGTGGAAACTAAAATCAAACTCTTAAGTCTCAAAGAATTTTTAAGATTATACTTTTTACTCTTACTTAACTTTATAAAAATGCAGGTAAATGATAGTTCTAAATTGGATATTAAAAGTCTCTTTCTCCTTTGTCCACTGTTTCTACCAACCTAGTCTATCTTTCACCTTGACCATTATCGTCTTCTAATTTCCCTGCTTCACACTGCTCTGTGAATAAACCTATATATCTCATGTCCACAGAACTCTACAGGTAAGATTTTTCCCATCTCTCTGATCTCTTGCCAAGCTCCTCATTGGTCATCATACACTTCAGTCACAATAGAAACATGCAGTTTCTTCCGTACTTTCTTCATTTGACCGCTTGTCCAATCTGATCCAATTGTCACCTTACCATTAACACATTTCTACACCAATCTGCTTAAATAGCGTCTGGGCAGGGGAGCAAGATAGCTCAGTGTTTAATTGCATTTGCTATGCAAGCCTGGTGACCTGAATTCCATCCCCAGAAAGCACATACAGGTAGAGACAACCAAGTCTTTATGTCCAACTTCCACACATGCATATGACACACGTACCTCCCACAATAATGATAAATAAAAAGGAAAGTAAGGGGCTAGAGAAATATCTCATAGATTAATAACACTTGCTTCTCTTCCAGACAATCCAGGTTCTGCTCCTAGCATCCACATGGTGACTAACAATCTCTAACTCCAGTTGCTGGGTGATCTGACACCCTCTTCTTGCCTCTGCAAGTACCAGGTATGAACATGGCGCAGACTTACATGCAGGCTAAGCAACCATAGACATAAAAATTATATAATTATAAAAATAAAATCCAGCTCTACACCCCCCTTTCTTACTAGAGACTAAATGAACTTCACGCTAGGTAAATGGTCTACCACTGAGCTATATTGCCAACCTTCAGACAACTCAATTTTTAAAAACAGATAAAAGAATAGGTAAAACAACTTCATAGAACAATAAAGATATACAAATGGCTGATAAATACATCTTAGAAATGTGGCTATCTTTTCAATAGTCATCAAAGAAATGAGACAGCACAATGAGATACTAATCTATGCACAAGAAGATGAGTCAAATTTAAAAGAATGAGAACACCAAATGTTAACAAGAATATGGCATAATTAGACATCTAATAAATTATTGATGGGAACATAAAGTGGCCCATATGTTTTAGAAAGCAATCTGTAATTTCCTAAAATGATAAGCAAGGTTCTATCACATGATTCCATCATTACACTTCTGGTTGGTAATCCAACAGAAACCACAGCAATGGTTTTATTAACCACATAAACCACAGTACACATAAAGACTTGCATGCAAATTTCACTCATTTTATCTTTGGGAACTAAATTTGGAAATAAGACAGCTGCTAGATAAACTTTGGAATACAATTATCCAAATAAAGAAAAGAGGCTTATTTAGCTGCTCTAGAGGTTGGGAGGTCTAAAGTAGTATGATCTTAAACACTTCACAAAGGTCCCACTTCCAAATATGTTAACATACAACTTCAGAGGTTAAGTTTCCAATACATGAATTTCTGGGGGTATAATCAAATCTTAGCATCCCTGTTATGTGACCAACTATTTTCTTTATAAATTGCCAAGTATCTAAACTGCAGTATTAGTTAACAGTGATAGAAAGTAGGCAGACAATTGAAAACTCATATTTTGTTATGAAAGAATCCAGAAGAATGCACATACTCCATGAATCTGCTTGTACACAGTCTGGAGAGTACAATCAAGTTTGCAACAATAGAAGGCAGATCAGTAGTTGACAAAAATGAGAGAACTTAGAAATGGGTACAAGGAAATTTGGGAATGATGAGTCTGTTCACTATCATGACTGTGGTTAACAGTTCTCTGAACATATTTCCATATGACAAATCATAACACTCGTAAGGTGGTACCCCTTAGCAGATAAAAGGGTTTACTTCCAACCTGAGGACCCGCGTTTGATCCCCATAAACCCATCAGGTAGGAAAGGAGGGAAATGACGCCTACAAGCTGTTCTCTGACTTCCCCATTGCCATATGTGGCATGTGTGTGCCCACAGCAAATGTCCACAAACACACACAACATGCACACATCAACAAAATCAATAATTGTATTAAAAACAAAAGACAAAGCATCAAACCATGAACTATCAATAAGTTTATTGTTTGTCTATTACATTTCAACTTAAAGTATCAACTAAAAACAAATAAAAACCAATAAACTAGTTTAATGTCTATGACTTAACTCTCTACATATTAAAAATCGATTCTTCTTTAGTGTCTGTAGTTAAAAGATTAGGATAATGGTGAAGTAATTAATAATTTAATGTCCTATTAAAAATTAAAATATCATCTCAAAATGCTTCCACACATGCTTTGAATTAAAGATGTTAGACTTCAGAACATTAATAGATTAGTGATACTGTCTGAGGTAGGTATCACCTAGTTTTATAAAAGTTCAAATAAGTGAAACAATTTCTAAATACAGCAATATATTTTTCATTTCCAATGAGGTCATTTAGCAATGATTTTCAATGATTATAAATCAAATAGTATTCTTTTAAGTCTGGGGTTTCTGTCTATAATTCTGACCTTTACTGTAAGATGAACTACTTCTACTGGACCACACTGCCTCTTCTAGAACTAGGACTGATTATTAAAGAAAGAATTTTTAAATGTTTTTGTTTTCTTTTTAGCCTAATTCTAACCTTATAAAATCACTATAGTAAAGCCTTAATAACAATATATTCTAGAAATGATTTAATGAAAAAAGCATACAAGATCAATGTAAGTGCTGGATGTATTACCTGGCCACACCCAGGGGCAGTGCATAGAAAGGGTTTGTCATCACTCATATTCCACAGGTCCTTGTATTACCTGTAACAAAGCACAGGGAGTTAGGTGTTTGGGGGATGTTTTTGAATACAGAAGAATTTCAAATATAAATCTCAAGATCTGATTTCCACCAAATTTGCTAACTTTTCTATTTTAATGCAACATTTTTAACCCTGTCTTCTGTGGGAGCCCAGGTAAGAAAGCTGTTAACTTACTGTGAACTTGTATGGGGCAGAGTGCAGAATATTCTTCCCACAGGGTGTCTTTCTAGAAAGAATTGCATAAACTATGGTAAGTGAATGGACTTAAAAGCATGGAAGTGAAGGAAATGCCCTGGCATGACCAAAGACAGGTCGTAACACCAGGTGTATTCTCTCGCTGTACTTGTTTTTGCTTAAGCAACTGTAAACATCACCTCATGCTTTGCTTGCTTTAATAAAACAAGAGGTGCTTTGTTTGCAAGTGCAGGGGTCCCCCGGTTTGCCACACAGGTTTTGGAGTACCCTTCAATCTTCAGAGTCTTAGCTGCACTGGCCACAGAATAGCTTGACAATCTTCTACCTTTACTGTGAGAGTGGAAACATGCAACATGCAAAACCTATGCTACAGAAAGGATTAGAACATTGCCATCAGGTTCTTTTCTGGACAACAGTGTAAAAGTCATTCAAAAAGAACAAATTCCACACACTAGGCAGCCTTCCAAGGGTCAGACTGCAGAAGTCATGCAGCGAGATATCTATCTCTACACTGAAATTCTTGTCAAGTATTTTTCTATTTATTGGCTAAATATGTTTTGTCTGGATGTCCTTCTAAAACATCAATTAATTATAAACAAACTATTAATTCCCTTCCTAATGTTACTTTTTCATGTGTGCAAAGTACTAGGGCAAACTCTCAAAGGGAAATACAATATAAAAGCAAACTACATTTTGACCTCTAGGCACCTCTTCTCCCAGCAGAAGAGCTAAGATAACATGGTGTGAGGGTATTTTCCAGGACCTCTTGCAGACAGAAAACTGAAAATGTTCAAGTCCTTAATATATAATGGTATAACATTTGCATACAGTGAAAGTCCATCTGTAGTCAAATTAACTAAAAGACAGAGAGGGAATATATAAATTAATAAAATTACAAATGAAAAGGGGACATCACAACAGACACCAAGGAAATTCAGAGAATCCTAAGTATATACTTAAAAAAAATATGCAGTCCACCAATCTGGAAAACCTAAAAGAAATGGATGAATTTCTTGATGTATATGACCTGCCAAAGTTAAACCATGATTAAAAAAGCAATTTAAACAAATCCATTACCCCCAGTGAAATAGAAGCAACAACTGAAGTCTAATAACCAAAACAAACCAACAAGCAAAAAACTAAAACAAAAAAAGTCCACGGCCAGATAGATTCACAAAGAATTTTACCAGACCTTCAAGAAGTAATGTCAACATTCCTCAAATTATTCCACAAAACAGAAACTAAAAGAACAATTCCTAATTCTTTTTGTAAGGCCACTGTTACACTAATACCAAAACCACACAAATATAGCACAAAAAAAGAATACACACCCATATTCATTAGGAATATAGATGCAAAATTTTTCAGTAAAAGTACTTGCAAACCAAATCCAAGAACACATCAAAAATATTATCTACCATGATCAAGTTGGCTCCATCCCAGAGAAGCAGGGATGTTTCAAAATATTACACTGATAAACATAATGCACTATATAAACACACTGAAAGATAAAAACCACATGATCATCTCATTAAATGCAGAAAAGACCTTTGACAAACTCCAATACCACTTCATAATGAAAGTCCTGGAGAGACTAGAGATACAAGGGACATGTCTCAACATAATAAAAGCAATTTAGAGAAAGCCCATAGTCAGTATCAACCTCAACAGATGAAAACATAAAACATATCCAATAAACTTAGGAACAAGACAAGGATGCCCACTCTCTCCATACCTATTCAATACAGTACTTAAGTCTAAGCTAGAGCAATGAGAGATCAAGGGGGATACAAACAGGAAAAGAAGTCCAATATCTTTATTTGCGGATTATATAATTTTATATATAAAAGACTCTAAAAACTCCCACGAGGAAAACTTAGAGCTGAAAAATACTTTCAGCAAAATAGCAAGAAACAAAACTAAAACAAAAATCAGTAGTTTTCTTATATACAAATGACAGACTGAGAAAGAAATCAGGGAGACAGTACCTTGAAAGACAGCCTCAAAAAATAAAATAAAGTATCTTGGGATAACTCTAACCAAGTAAGTGAAAGACCTGTATAATAAAAACTTAAAAGAAACTGAAGATACTAGATGATGGAAAGATCTCTCATGTCACAGATTGGTAGGATTAATATTGTGATAATGGCCTCCTACCAAAAGCAATCTACAGATTCAGTACAATCCCCATAAAAATTCCAACACAATTCTTCACAGAAGCTAAAAAAAAAAAAAAAAAAAACAAATCTTCAAGTCCTATGGAAACACAAAAGACCCAGGATAGCTAAATGAATCCTGAATAATGAAAGTGCTAGAAGTATCACAATCTCAGATTTCAAGTTGTATTATAGAGCTATCGGGAAAAAAAAAAAAAAAAAACAACAACAACAAAAAAAAACAGCATAGTACTGACATTAAAAACAGACAGGTTGACTAATGGAATTGAAGACCCAGACATAAATCCACACACCTATGAACACACCTGATTTTTGACAAAAGGAAAAAAAAAAAAGCCAAAAATACACATTGAAGCAAAGATAGTATCTCCAATAAATGATGCTGGTCAAACTGGATGGCTAAGTGTAGAAGACTGAAAATAGATCCATAGCTATCTGCATAAAACTCGACTCCAAATGGATCAAGGACCTCCACTTAAGACCAGGTATCCTGAATCTGATAGAAAAGTGGAGAATAGGCTTGAACTTACTGGCACTGGAAAGGACTTTCTGAATAGGACACAGGCACTAAGACCAACAATTAATAATAAACAGAACCTTATGAAGATGAAAAAGACACCTCATTTGAACAAAGCAGCAGCCTACAGAATGGGAAAAGATCTTTATCAATTGTATAGCTGATACAGGGTTAATATGTATGGATAAGTATCTAAAATATATAATGAACTAAAAAAAACTGAACACCAAGAAAACAACAAGTAAAAACTAGGGTACAAAACTAAGCAGAGGTCTCAGAAGATGAAACACGAATGATTGAGAAACACTTAAAGAAATGTTCAACCCTCTTTTAGATTTCATCTTACCCTAGCCAGAATGGCTATGACCAATAAAACAAATGACAGCTCACGCTGATAAAGATGTGGGGTAAGGGGGAACACTCCTATATTGCTGGTGGAAATGCAAACTTGGACAGCCACTATGAAAATCAGTGTGGTAGTACCTCAGGAAGCTGGGAATCAATCTACCTCTCAAAATCCAGCTATACTACTCTAGGACATATACCCTATTACAGAGGACTTACTCATCCACGTTCTTTACTGTTCTATTCATAATGGCCAGAAATTAGAAACAGCCTAGATATCCATCAACTGATGAATACGTAATGAAAATGTAACACAATACACAGTAGAATATTAATCAGCTGTTATGGAAAAAAACTATCCTGAGTGAGGTAATCCCAAAAGATAAATACTGCATGTATGTTTTCTATTCTATATTGATATTAGCACTTAAGCTTTCAAAATGTGTGCTATAATCTAAATAACCACAGAGGGTAGGTACCTAGTAAAGGGAGGTGGTCTTTCCAAGGAAGGGGAAATAGAATATATTGTTATGAAAAGATAAAGGGGAAACTAAAATAGGAAGACTAAGTAGGGAGGGTGGGAGAGAAAGGTAGGAAATATGGGGAGGTACAGCTAATACTAAAGGCCATTAGAAAAACCATATGGAAACTTATTAATGCAGAAGTGTCCTAAAATACATACATGAAAGGAATCTAAATAGAGTCACCAAATAATAGGGGAGACAGTGCCCCATCTAGACATCATATGCCACTAAGTACAACTTCCAATGCCAGGAAAGGGTTACATCTTGTTTAGTCATAGCCTAAAGGAGCCCCATGGAAACCCCTCAACATCACAGGCTATTTACACAGCTATTGTCTGCTCTCTACAACCTGATGGTGAGATCCTATTACTGCAGACATTTACACGTTTGTTACATGTTGTGTACAACATTTACACAAACATGGAGAAGTCAAGCTGGTGTCTAACAAGAAAGGGGTGTGCTTCACCCCTACTGACGAGTGTTCACTGTACAAAACAACCTGGTATGTTGGCACATAACCTCAGTGCTAGGCAGAGGGGTGGGCAGAAGGTAGGAGGATCACTCAGAGATTCAATGCCAGCCTGGGCTACATAGTGAGGCTTGGTCTGAAAAACAAAGCTAAGAACAATGGATAATATTAGAAAAACTCCAGTGGAAAAACAGACAACATGCAAGAAGACATGGTTATTACTGAGAAAAGGGCTACAAACTGAGGTCAAATTTTAAAACAAATGAAGAATGCCCTTAGTAGGCGCATCAAGAGACTCGACAGAACTAAGGAAGGAAGCAGTGAGCTTGACTGAGGACAGGCCAATACAGCATTCAGAACTGAAATCTAAAGAAAAATCCCAACCAAGGATAGAACATGCAAGAACTGTGGGAAGAAGTAGCAAACGCCAGGCACGGTGGCTCCATCTGCAATCTTAGCACCTGGGAGGCTAGGGCAGGGTTCTCCTTGCCATATCTTCAAGGCTTGCCTGGGCTACCTACTGAGTTTAGGTCTGTGTAGACTACAAGTGAGAACTTGGAGAACTTGTTTCATTAAATAAACAAACAAATAAGACATGTTTTAGTTAATAACAGCTGGGTTTTTTATCAAGATACAACACCACAGACTCTGGAAGCTCAGAAAAGCAGCAGCAAAAATTAAGACCTCAGCATATTATATTCAAAATGCAAGAAAATTAAGCTAAGAAAAAAATATCTTGCCAGGTGTGTTGGTGCTGGCATTTAATCCCAGCACACAGGAAGCAGAGGCAGGTGTATCTCTGAGCTTGAGGCCAGCCTGGTCTACAGAGCTAGTTCCAGGACAGCCAGAGCTACACAGAGAAATCCTGTCTGGGGGAAGGGGGGGGGGGGAGTAAAGAAAGAAAAAAATGCTTTGAAGGCAGATCAAAAATTGAGAGCAAATACTGATGGTCTACAGAATATTTTGTATGTTTCACCCTGTCCAAATACACATATTGTGTGTGCGTGTGCGCGCGCGTGCGTATGTGTATGTCTTTACAGTAAGATAAATATATTTTCTTAGAAGGATTTGGTACATAAAAGGGTCTTAACAAACAATAAATATTCATTTTTTCCCAATCTGTACCTTTTACTACAGTGCCCCACAAAACAAATCCTAAAGCATATACATAACCTGTTTATGATATATAAATCCCAAAGGTAGCATAAAATGAGGGTCATAAAGCAACCGTCATTAAATGATTTCCCCCTAGTCATGAAAAGACTTTCTCCTTAGTAATAAAAAGGTTACGGGACAAAATGCTGACAGACCAAACAAGTACTATTTTCATAATTATGATTTACAGAGTGAATAATTCAATTATACAACAGGATTTTAGTTCATCAAACATCTTCTTGCAACAGTTGATAAAATATGACTGCAAATTCTTTGCAGCTCTCCTCATATCAAGAGTTTATGTTTCTTCCCTTGAATCTAGGTGGGTTTATAACTACTTCATCTAACAGTGTCATAGAAATGACAAAAGGCTAGGTCACAAGTCCTACACTCTCTGCCTTAGTCATCTAGAACTTGCTTGTTCTTCAAACTCTACTGCTCAGGTCACTCTAGGTCAGCATCCTAACATCATGACAGAAGAAACCATTCAAACCTCCCATCTGGAGATTTAGCCATCAAGAAACAGAGGCAAGTCATCTTACTGCACCATGTCAACTGCTTGGCCTAGTCAATCTGTGAGTACTGGTTTTTTACAACTAGGTTTAGAATATTTCTGTATATTTATCATTTATCTCAAAAACACATCCTTTTAGAGCTTCTTAAAATTTTTACAAAGCAGGACTGGAGAGATACAGTAAGGCAAAAGGTGATTTTTGTTTGTCTGGCTCAACAGAATAAGATGGTTGAATTCTCCTATTTACTTCTCAGGTTCAGCTTATTGTGATTCATACTTAAGCAGCTTATGGAGAAACTCCTACTTGTATATTTTTAAAGAATAAAAGCAAAAAAAAAACACGACAATTAACAAATTAGTATTATTATGTCAATGGCTTTTACTGCAGAGTCTAAAAAGAACATTTAGGACCCATACTGGTCCTTGAACAACTTTATAGGAATTGACAATACAATCTATTTTAAAAAAAAAAATCACTCTCAGAAAGAAGCAGATGTGGTAGAATTTTAAGATATACATTGTTAGAATAAGAAAGTTTCCCTCAGTATATACTGTTCTAGGAAGTTTTATTTGTTTTGTTTTTGAAACAAAGTTTCATGTAGACTAGGACAGCTAGTTAAGTACCTGATGCTAACAGATTATTTTACTTAAGTATATGATTTTTTTTCTTTCCTTTTTTTTGAGGCGGGGTAGGGGGTAGGTGGGGGAGACACTATGTAGACCAGGCTGGTCTAGAACTCAAGAAATCTGCCTGCCTCCCAAGTCTGGGATTAAAGGTGTGTGACACCACGTCTGATCATTATGTTTATTTTTAATTTGATTTTTTTTGAGAATTCAAACCAAATACTATATTTATATCACCCCCTCCCTACATCCCCTCCAATTCCTCCTGTTCACTCCTTCAATTTTTTATTTTTTTAATGTAGTCAATCACACTGAATGATTCTCAGTTGATAAACCAACTGGAATGTTTGGAGAAATCCTATTTTGGAGATATACATCTCCTGATTTTATTTGCTAATATTTTGTTTTATATTTATGTTCATCAGAAATAATCTTATTATGTGTTATTTTGTGATGGTTTTATAATTAGAGTTGGGACATATTAATTCTTTTTTAACTTTCTAAAATAACCTATATAAAAGCTTGTATTAGAGCTGGAGAGTTGGCACTTGCTGTTCTCCCAGAGGACCCAGGTTCGATTCCCAGCACCCACATGGCAACTCAAACCATCTATAACTCCAGTCCAAGGGAATCTGATGCCCTTGTCTGGCTTCTGTAGGCACATCGGGCATGCATGTGATGCATATACATACATACATACATGCAGATAAAACACTCATTCACATAAAATAATATATCTTTAGAAAAAAAGTGTATATTTGAAATAATTCACCAGTGAAGCTTTCTGGGCCTGGGGATTTCTAGTGGGGAGGTTTTAATTCATAAATTCAGTATCTTTAAATAGATACTATCTAAAACACTTATATTAGGTTTATTTTCGAGGAATTTCCCATCTACGCTTCAAATACATTCACCTAACTATTAATAACATTCTCTCACCTTTTTCCATGTCCATTAGATGCATGGTGATATCCTTTTAAATTAATAATGTTGCTAGCTTTTTTGTTTTTCTTAATACATTTTCCTAAGAGGTTAATTACTTCCTTACTTTAAATTTTTGGCTATATCCATTTGCTCCATTATATCCCTGTTGTCTATTTACCCAATTCCATTGTTATACTAAGTCGAATATATAAAAATAAAAAGTAAACTGCCATCTGAAAACAAAAACCTCAAACCCTAGAACAAACTATATTTTCACAAGTACTTAAGACAGTCTAGATAAATGGGAGCTATACCATGTTCATACACTGTAAGAGCCTATGAGACGGTAGTTCTTCTCTAAGTAATCTCTTTCAGATCAAGGTCAGTCCCAACCAAAATCTCAGCAGGTTTGGGGGGGAGGGGAGACAAAGAGGAAGGAAGGGAGGGAGGGAGAAAAAACTCTGATTTTAAGATTTATAAAGGGCAAAGGTAATCCTGAAGACATATAATCAAGCTATAGAATTTAGAAAAATCAGATATTATATCAAGATCCACTCTAATACAGCAATAATTAAGACAGGGTGTTTATCAGTCAAACTATAAAATATAAAGCAATGGGAAAGAATTGAGTCCACAAATAGACCCACGCATAAGATCACCTGATTTGTACAAAGGTTTCAATCTTGACTAATTTCAGTGGGAGAAGAAATGACTTTATCCAAATTTGGTTCTACAAATTTTCTATCAATAGTATTTGACTTAACTAGTAGCTTAGGATATACCCTTTACAACTCTGGCTAATTAATCTTTTAGGTAAATGTTTCCAAAAGCATACTCTACAAGGATATTAGTAGTTATAGAAAATATCTACATCCAAATAAATTTAGGAAATGTTGTATATGGGTTTCATTTTTCTAAGTCCTTTGAGAGTCTTTAATGCTATGTTAAATCAAAAAAAAAAAAACCAAAACCCATGGATTCAACCTTTTGCCATCTCACATTACACAAATCAAGTCACAGAGATGAGTTAGAATATGGTAACGATCTTCATGACTTTGATATAGGCAAGTTTCTCTCTTGTTTTACTTGACATTTGTGAGTGTCTTGCCTACATGTATGTGCAATGTGTGTGTGTGGTGCCTGTAGACACCGAAAGAGAGCACCAGATCCCTGGAGTTACAGGCAGCTGTGAGCAGCCATCTGGGTGTTGGGAACACAACCTGGATTCTTCCGAAGAACAAGTACTTTTCAGTGCGGATCCAACTTTGTAGCCCTAAAAGTTTCTTTAAAAGAACCCAAAAAGCAATGTTCAGAAAGAAAAAGATTGACAAAACAAAACTCTACAAAGTGTATTTTGGTCTATTTATACTTCCATACCAAGCAAAACCAAAATAGTACACCTAAGAAATAAGATAAAAATATACAGGTACCTTCATCCATACACGTGTGTTCCAGAAAAACCTTCTAAATCTGAGATGGTTCCATACCATCAAAGAATCATTTTTTTAAAAATCACTGGAGACAGAGAATTCAAAGAAAACTAGCCAGAACTACATAGTGAGACCCTGCCCCAAAACAACAACACAACCACAATATTAGGAGAAAATTGATGTCACCTTTACAGTGTTTAGATCAAGCTGACAACACATATCAGTTGAACAACAGAATTGAAATAAAATAATTGCAGAGGATAAAGAAGTGGTGTTAGAGCTGAATCTAGTAAAACTTCTTTATCCCAAGTACAAAAAAAAAACCCCAAAACCCACAAAACATATGAAACAATCTCTATCTAGCAAGCAATCAGCCCCAGCCAATACATGTTAACATTTATTAAGACACTAATCCAGTCTTTTCAACAAGTAAAATTCATTGGGAAAGAGGAAGAGCAGAGGGAGGAACTTTTTAAGCTTAAATGAACATCTAATAGATATACTACCCAACAATCTTGATCCTGATTCAAATATAACTATAAAAAGACATTTTTGGGTCAAGATTACTTTGCTTTTCTGCAGAATTTCCACTTAAAGACTCAGATTAACCCTTTTAACAACTTATAGCTTGCTTTTTTAAAGCAGGGCACTGGTGTGATCTCATGATCCTAGTACTTGGTAAACTGAACCAAGAGGACTTGAGTATATGACATTTTGTAACTGTTATTTGATATTTCAACACTTTCCTAACATAACAAGAACTCATTTTAGAGGACATTAAAACCATAAAACATGTATTTGGATAATCTTTTTCATTGGTTTGCTTTGTTTGAGATAGGGTGTCGCTACCGTAGCACAGGCCTTCATCCTTAATCTTGGGGTGGGTCCTGTCTCTGTAATGAGATTATAGACCTGTGCTACTACAACAGTTATTTTAATGCTCTTAAATCAATAATTCAGAAATGAGTACGAACTGAAAAACATACTTATAAGATGCTTCAGATTTAGGGAAAAAGCATTGAAATATGCATCTAGTAGATATAACTTATGAAAAATAAGTTTCATAGCTTATATTATGAAACATGGCTCAAAATATTAACTATTGTATCATGCACTTACCTGGCAGAATTCACATGTAACTTGAATTTCATTAAGTTAAACAGCTTATCATGTCCTCTGTTTCATGGCAAAGATACTGAAAACAAAATGGTTTCACACTGTTACAAATAGCACTGAAGCACTTCTTGAAATACATTGATTTTGAAAATGAAAGTACTCGATCACTCTCAACACTATTTCAGCAAAAACCAAGAATATTTATAACTATTTATTACTTCTAAAATATGCAAATTTACATAAATGCATTAATTAGAGGTATTAATCCATCAAGCTCCATGAAAGGGTAAAAAAAGAAAGAAGTATTTAATTTAGTCCTTAGGGCATGGTTGGCCAGCAGCCATTAAAACAGCATTTTTTTTTTTCTTACATTTGAAGTCTGAAAAGAAAAACCAGACCTAAACCAGGCTTGGTGGTACATGCCTGAAATCCCCACTGGAAGGCTAGCAGGACGATCACAGCCAGCCTGGGTTACACAGGGATACCTTGTTACAAAACACACACACAGGAAGAATTCTTCAAAATTTCTACTTAGAAAGTTATCCAAATTTATTTGTTCCTGAATATAAATGATCTATATAAAGTTTCCTCTTCCATAACTTTGCAACTTACTTAATGTTAGCTTAACTATACATCTGTGAGTTAGCTATCTAAGGCAACAACATCACTCAGAAACATAAACATGTAAATATTAACTTTATATACAGACAAATTGATAGTTAAAAGAACCTTCTCCAGGAGTTGACCCTTGGTACCTCCAGTGTCACTGTTTTCCTCCAAAACAAGTATCTTACCTACACAGCCACTTTCCTAGCCAACTGACACAATACCCACTCTCTTATCACAATTATGTAATACCCAGTGGAGATAGCTATAAATACTAACAGTTCAAGCATCTACAGACAGAAATGCTAACAATTCCTCTAAGAGATTCTAAGTGTTATCTCTCTGATAATCTAACTAAATCTCAAACCTTTTAATCAGGGTTCATCATGTTTTCACAGCAAGTTTGAAAATATCTTTATATAACAGAAGCTGCCAAGGGAGCTTATAAATGGCTTGTGAAATGCATGACTTGAAATTCAAAAATCATGAAGAATCTAAACTATGGCTTTCCCATTCCTAAAAAAATTCTAAGTAGTTGCATTTCAGTGCTTCAGTACCAATGAAGACACAAATGCCCAGTAGAAATGTGGTGTAGGTCAGAGATTAACCACAGCAAGTATCAGAGAACCAAACTGAAGGACCTTTAATGTTAAGCAAGTGCTGTTATGTGAGGTGGGAAGACATTAGTCCTACAGATCCAACATCCAAGAATGAATACACTGTTTTCAGAGCCTCAGCTTTAACTCAATCACTGTGTGCTTTTAAAAGGGGATATCTATAATATACTTTTGAGAGCAAAATAAAAAATAAGCAAAATAATTTGTTTACCATAAGCACTCAAATGGAAGTCACTGGGGTTTTTTTTCGTTAAAACAAGAGCAAGAAGTAGTAGAGATGGCTCTGATGATAAAGTGATTTGCCCCAGGCTTCTGATCCCTCATTTTTGTTACAGAGACTCTAATTTTCCAGACCAGCAATAACTTAAGAGTATTTTATATAAATTCATAGCTACTGAAAATATATAGCAATACAATGTCAAGTGTAAAGATTTTTATAAATACTGGGTAATAACTCCATATTAAGCACTCGTTAATTTTTCCACTGATAAATCTCTTAGTCTATATATAAACCATGACCAACATCACTTTATTTGTATTTGAGTGATGTAGAAATTGGTTACAGAGCTGCCTACTGTGGGTTATGCAGGAAGAATGTCTTGAGTGTGAAGTCAACTTGGGCTATACAGTGAGTTCTAGGTCAACCTGGACAACAGTCTAAGACTTGATTAAAGCTAAATACCCATAAATCTAAGCTAAAATTAAAGTACCTTACCAGACTGTGAAAATCTAAATAACATAAACTCCTTTGAGAATTAAAAAAAAAAAAAAAAAAATTGAGAATTAGGTATCCTTCATATGCCAATATTCTATCATTCAAAAAGAGCAAAACAAACACTTAAAGTTCATGTCTTAATTGGGATTCAGAAGATTACATGTTCCTTCTGAAAATACACATTAAATTGCACCTGTTGAAATTAGTAAGAAAATTTATATTTATTCCCACTAGTGCATACAAAAAAGGGCGGGGTGGGGGAGTGGGTGTGGGGGGGGAGTCAGGAGACACCTAGAGTATCACCATTCAGAGACAACTGCTGTTACATATTTCTAGCTTGTCAATATATGGACATATATAACTTCAAAAATCACATAAAGTTTTATAGCTTTAAAAGACAACTATCTAAATTCTGTCATAGTACTCAACAGTAATGCCACTAAATATTAAATGAAACTTTATTTTTGAGACAGTACCTCACTATATACCTCTGGCTGGCCTAAAACTTGCTTTGTAGACCATGCTGGCCTTGAACTTTGAACAATTCTCCCACTTTTGCCTTCCACGTCCTGGAATGAATTACAGGCCTAGCTTAGATACCATTTTCAACAGTTATATTGTATCAAACCATATGGGTATGACCTATTTATTTAAGATGTGAGTTCAAAATTCTCTCTCTTGAATATAGATGATTATGGTGTGTGTATGTGTGTATGTGCCTATAAGTTGATAAGGAATAAAACAGGGGATGTATACATGTTAGGCACGTGCTCTAGAACTGAGTTATACTCACAGCCATAGGATTTTACTTATTACATGGATTTCTGACCATGTGTTCTTGATTTAGTACTCTTTTAAAATTTATTTTAAACTTAATTTATCTGATGGTGTTTCTGTTCCCAAAGTAATAAACTCTGGAGGGGGCCTGGGCAGACTACCAAAGGAAATGACACCTGAATTGAGCCCTCTCAAAGGGAAAGACAAACCTGTTGGCTATAATTTTCACACACAGGAGTTAACTAACGTATTGAGCCACAATAAAACAGATGCATCAGAAGGCAAACCACCTGCTGTGCAAACAAGACTAGAGTTTGAATCCACAGAAAGCATGTAAAGTGTTTAAATTTGGAGTTGGGCAATGGTGGTGTACACTTTTAATTCCAGCACTCATGAGGCAGAAGCAAGCTGATCTCTGAGTTCGAGGCCAGCCTGGTCTCCAGACTGAGTTCCAGGACAGCCACAGAGAAATTCTATCTGGAAAAAAAAAAAAAATTAAAAAGAAAATTTATTCAAACTTGCTGTAAAAAAAAACTGAACACACACACACACACACACACACACACACACACACACACACACAGTTGTTTTTTTGAGGCAGAGTCTCATTTATTCAGCCTTGGCTGGTCTGGAACTTACTACATATAACAGGTTGGCCTTGAACTCCAGAGACCTGCTTGCCTGTGCCTCCTGAGTACTGAGATTAAAGACACGCACCATAAGGACTGATTCACTTCTTTTTCTTTGAGACAGGGTCCCATGTAGCTGTCTTGGAATGCCTGATCCTCCTGCTTACCAAGTGCTGGGATTACAGGAGTGTACCACAATACCTTGCTTAAATTAAAAAACCTAGTAATTTTTATGATTCTGAATGAAGTGCATGTATATATGTGTGGCAGGGGAGGGCAAGTGTCCCCAGAGATCAGAGGCAGTGGATCCTCTTAAAGCTGGAGTTACAAGTGGTTGTGAGCCAGTGGATAGGAGGGTGCTAGGGATCCAACTCTAATGCTCTAGAAGAACAGCAAGTGTTCTTAACCACTAAGCCTTCTCTTCAACACTAAATTCAAATTTTTTAATTTGGCAAAATCACTAATAAAAATGTAGAAGGTGTCTAAGAGAAGGTAACACTATATCTAAACGAAGAAAAAAAGAGAACAGGATAGTGCTAAATTCAAGAATGAATGATAACCTGAACTCAAGCAGTACTAGCCAAAATGAGAGCAAAGGACCAGTTATGAAGAAAATCCTCTTAGAGCACATACAGCTTTAAATCTTTAACATTGTTTTCAGAGCCTACAGCCTGATGCCTGCCTTCCACCTCAGTCTACACTCTCTTAGTCTGTCCCTAGTTATGTGGGGTTTTAATAGCTCCCTTCCTCATCCTAGAACAACCTTATGGCTCACTCTCATTCATCCCCTTTTCAGTTGACACTAATCACTATGATCTCCCTCATCTACTCTCCCTCTATTCTGAAATTCAGATCTTATTTGCTTCAGTATGTAGTCAGTAAACACTATTTCATAGGCTACAAGTGTTAACTATGCTAGACTCTAGAGGACAATGATTCAGACATA
Source organism: Peromyscus eremicus (assembly GCF_949786415.1). Lineage (NCBI taxonomy): Eukaryota > Metazoa > Chordata > Mammalia > Rodentia > Cricetidae > Peromyscus > Peromyscus eremicus. The sequence continues at coordinate 52,055,116 of NC_081419.1, forward strand.
GTCCCTTATCCTCAGGGAATAAATTTAATGGAGAATACTTTTAATCAGATCATTAATTTGCACATCAAGTAGCTCAAAATGCAAGTAAGTGTGTAAAAAAAAATACTGTTATCTCTTTCTTCTTCATACATACTTTAAAATGGTTACAATTTTTTCCCCCCCGAGACAGGGTTTCTCTGTGTAGCTTCGTGCCTTTCTTGGAACTCGCTTTGGAGACTAGGCTGGCCTCGAACTCACAAAGATCCGCCTGCTTCTGCCTCCCGAGTGCTGGGATTAAAGGCATGTGCCACCACCGCCCGGCGTTTTGTTTTGTTTTTACAGACAGGGTTTATCTGTGTAGCCCTGGTTGTCATGGACCTCACAGAGATTCGTTTGCCTCTGCCTCCTGAGTGCTGGGATTGAAGGTGTGCAACACCACCACCTAGCTGGTTTACTTTTAAAATAAATGTACATTTTAGTTTCTCCCGAATTTAGGGGTTCAAAATTAGAGAAACTGTCTATTCATGCAATTTCTCTGATTTGAACTGAACCCCAAGACTCAAGAAAAAACACATGTATCAATTTATGCATCATCATATATCAGACAATGTCTATCACTAGTTCACTGTGTTTGGAGATAATTTACAAACCGGACTGCCTTTATTAAAGTGCTATTTTCCTTCCATCTTTATGTAGGGGTATTTGTTCCACCTATGACCTTGGGCTACAGGACAATCTTTCAAGGATTTTATCTGAGGTAAATTACTTAATAATTTTACACTTTAAACTGATTAATAATTAAATTAATAAAAATTTTCTTTACAAATTTTGAATATTTCTCAAAAACTGGCAGACAATTTCACTACTCAGGGATTTAAAAACCTTTCTGTTTGTATTATGAATGAAATATTACAGGACATATATGACCTTCCTGGGACATATACAATGTTCACCATGCTAGCAATAAGCATAGTGATTCATCTCATATTATTGAAAAATTGGCTTAATAATAACAGCAAAAGTGAGACATTAATGGGACTGGTACAGGACTTAAATAAGATTATTTCTTTGGAATCTGCTAATTTACCACAAGAACTTCAGTCTGTTAATAATAACTGAACAACTAGATTTAATTCTACTGATTATAAATATGAATACTTAATGGATAAAACAATAACTCTTCAGAGCAATCTTAATGCCATTCAGATAATTTCTAAGGAGGAAAAATCATCACTGCTAATTGACAGAATAAAGTCTGTGGAATCATATGTTTCTGGTGAATATAAAAAACTGTATGATTCCATGAAATCTCTAGAATCCTTTACAACAGAGGAGGTTCAAACACTGCAACAGGCAGTAGTTAATCAATTTCAAGCTCTGGAGGAGTCTCTCAGTAAGGATAATAAAGGAACTAATAAACAGAAGGGCAGAGCCATACAAGTCATAACATCACCAGGTGGATCTTATAAAATGGCTTATCCTGGGCTGGAGAGATGGCTCAGAGGTTAAGAGCACTGACTGCTCTTCCAGAGGTCCTGCGTTCAGTTCCCAGCAACCACATGGTGGCTCACAGCCATCTGTAATGAGATCTGGTGCCCTCTTCTAGCCTGCAGTCATACACACTTTATACATAATAAATAAATAAATCTTTAAAAAAAATAAATAAAATGGCTTATCCTGTTACCATCTGTGAGAAGCCAGCAGATTATACACAGCCTGAAGAATATATGGAATATATTGGCAACCTATTCATATAAGAGATTTAAATGATATTAAGGAAGCGGTAGTCACCTATGGAATACATTCAACATATGTAAAACAGACATTAAATACATGGTCTTATAGAAATAGAATTATACCAGATGACTGGACTGAATGAATCTCAGTTGTGTTAGAATATGGCCAGAAGTAACAATGGAAAAGCTGGTTTAGAGAAGAGGCTAAGGCTCTTGAACAGCAAGGTAAAATCAGAAGTTTTGAGATCTCCAAAGATCAATTTCTTGGTGAGGGCCATTTCGCTGATTTAAATGTACAAACTACCATGGATAAGCATACATTATCCCTATGCCATACAGCAGCTTTAAATGCTTGGGAAAAAATTCCAGAACCATGGAAACCAACTGAGCTATATTTGAAGGTTTTTCAAGAGTCAAAAGAACCATTTACTGATTTTTTACAAAGGCTGACAATGGCTGTAAACAAGACAGTATCAGACCCACAATTAAGACAAAGTATCAATCTTTGACTGTAATGCTAATACAGAATGAAAAAGAATACTTACACCTTTAAAGGTCAGGTCAGCACCTTTAGAAGAATGGATTCAACATACAAATGGTGTTGAGTCTCAACTATGGTAATGAGGCTTGGATAGGAGAGGCGATTTCCAAAAGTGGAAGGAGGTATCAAGGTAACAAATGTTTTAACTGTGGTACACCACGTAATATAAAAAGAAATTGTACACAGCAATGCTTCTTCTAGAAATAACCCAAACAGGAGACCACAACCTTCTGGATTATGTGGAAGGTAAGGCCAACATTGGACCAATGAATGCAGATCAACCAAGGCAACCCTTTATCAGTGGGAAACACCTCAGAGGCCCCCAAATCGAATGTGGTCCAAACATTTCCAATCACTGTAGAGGAAATTCCTTCCCAGGACAATTGAATAATCCAGTGCCTAATGTAAAGAACAATACTGCACTGGATGACAGAACAACTTTGATAGATGGATCAAAAAAGCCAAAATACACCATAAAGGAATATTTTGGCAGACTTCTATAAATGAACAAAGACCAAAGCTTAAAGTGTGAATTAATAACATTGTCCTTGAAAGATTAGTGTACACAGGTGTGGATGTGACTATAATTACACTAAAATCATAGCATCCAAATTGGCCTCTTCAAGAGGTAGGTGGCCAATTTCTAGGGATTGGAACTGTATCTCAGGTAAAACAAAGTTCGAGATGGGTTGAATGCATAGGGCCAGAAGGACAGAGAGGAAGGCTGAAGCCATATGTGGCAAATGTAGCAGTGAATCTTTGGGGCTGAAATCTGTTACAGCAATGGAACACCAGATTAAAATTCCTCCAATCTCAGGAGTGGAATATAGACCAATTCATGTTTCTGGGAATAATATGATAAGATACTATAAAAAAAAACAGCCACCAACCATTCAGGCTGTACATAAACAGAGCACAACTGCCGCTGAACTCTCAGAAGTATCAACGGCCCTGTCTTTAAAATGGCTAAGGGATAAACCTGTCTGGGTTGGACAATGGTCTATGACACAAGAGAAACTATGAGCTTTAGAACAGCTGGTTTAGGAGCAGTTAAATGCTCAACACATTGAAGAATCTACCAGCTCTTGGAATTCTCCTGTATTTGTTATTAAAAAGAAATCTGGTAAATGAAGAATGCTGACAGATTTGAGAGCCATAAATAAAGCAATTCAGTCTATGGGCTCCTTACAGAATGAGATACCCTTGCCCTCTCTGTTACTCAAAGAATGGTCTATTATAGTTATTGACTTAAAAGACTGGTTTTTTCCCCCCATTCCACTACAAGAAAAGGATAGAGAAAAATTTGCCTTCACAATAACTACTTAAAATAATTCCTAGCTGGTCAAGAGATTCCAATGGAAGGTCCCCTATAGGGAATGTTAAATAGCCCTACCCTGTGTCAATATTTTGTGCAAAAACTGCTGGAAATAATTCATGCAAAATTTCCACAATCTATATTCTACCATTATATGGATGATATCTTGTTAGCTGATCCAAAGTTAGGTACCTTAGAAAACATGTTTGAATAAGTAAAGAAAGTTTTGCCTTGCCTGGGAATCACAAATTGCTCCTGAAAAGAAAAAAAAAAAATACAAAGACGAGACTCTATTAATTACTTAGGATATAAGACAGATCTACAAAAAATTAAACCCCAAAAAGTACAACTCAGGAGAGATTGATTGCATACTCTTAATGATTTTCAAAAATTGTTACGAAGCATTTCCAACTTACAGACCATCATTGGAATACCTAAAGATGGACTAGTAAATTTGGCCAATATCCTAAAAGGGGACAAGAGAATTATCAGCTGAAGCTGAGAAGGAATTGGCTTTAGTAGAAAAGACAATACAAGAGGCACGTGTAGATTGTGTGAATCCAGAATTTAACTGTATTCTGGTCATACTTTCCTCCAGACACTATCCCACAGGGATTTTGAAGCAGAGGGAAGAAGATATCATATTGGAATGGATATTTCTACCACCCAAGTAAGAAGTTAAAGACTTACGCAGAAAATATTTCTGAAGTGATTCTAAAAGGAAAATTAAGATTTCGTCAGTTGACAGGAATGAACCCAGCAGAAATCGTGGTACTTTTAACTAATGAGGAAATTTCCTCTTTAGCAAAGAGCATGCAGTAACTTTTTGGGAGATATTAACAACTGTTATCCCAAAAGCAAGAGAATAGAATTCATAAAGAGAACTGAATGGGTCCTTCCTCACATTGTATGGCAAAAACCAATCTCTGGAGTCTCCACATTCTATACTTTTGCAAATAAATGAGGAAAGGCAGGATATAAATCAGGAGACTTAAGTAAAGTGGTTCAAAGCCCTGACAATTCTGTACAAAAGGCAGAACTATATGCTATTCTTATGGTATAATGGACTTCACAGAACCTCTCAATATAGTTATTGACTCTCAATATGCAGAGAGGGTTGTTTTACATATTGAAACTGCTGAACTTATACACAACAAAGAATTAACCTCATTACTTATATAATTACAGGAAATCATCAGAAATAGGGAATATCCTATATATGTAACACACATCAGATCCCATATGGGTCTGTCAGGTCCTCTAGCACAAGGTAATGATGAGATTGATCAGTTATTAATAGGTAATGTGCTAGAAGCCTCAGAATTTCATAAGAAATACTATGTAAATAGCAAAGGTTTGAAAAAGGACTTTTCCAGCACTTGGCAACAAGCCAGGGAAATTATATATATAAAAAAAAGTCCTACTTACTCTTTCTATAACCAAACTCCATTACTTGAAGGAAGTAATCCTAAAGATATACAAAGAAATAAAATTTAGCAGATGGTTGTGTTTCATTTTGGAGAATTTAGAAGATTAAAATATGTACACCATACCATTGACACCTATTCAGGATTTCAATGGGCAACTCCTATGAGTTCTGAAAAGGCTGACTCTGTGATTATACACCTATTGGAAGCTATGGCCATCATGGGAATATCTGTACAAATTAAATCTGACAATGCTCCAGCATATGACTCAAATAAAATGAGACAGATTTTGCTTATTACAATATAATACATGTTACAGGTATACCACACAATCCTACAGGCCAAGCAGTCATAGAAAGATCCAATCGAACTTTAAAGGATATGCTAAATAAACAGAAGCAGGTAACAATGACTCCTAGAAATAGAGTACATAATGCTTTATTAACTTTGAATTTTCTCAATGCTGATGAGAAAGGAACAACAGCTGCAGAGAGACACTGGACAACAGAAAAGACTCCTGAGCTAAACCAACTGGTTTACTTCAGAATAGAAATCAGAATACATCCTATGTTGGGGAAGGGGTTTTGTTTTTGTTTCTGCAGAAGAAAAGCTATGGATATCAACAAAATTAATAAAAATTCACTTTGAACAGGAGAAACCCCTTGATGAGAAGTAATAGCTCATCTGCCTATGTGACAACTCTATAAGTTGTAAGGAAAACTCAACAAACAAGGATCAGGGCAGGGGTCTCTTTTTTGTCTTCACAAGATAATAAAAATATCCATCTTCAAGAAATCATAAGGCCTTAGACACCTAGACATCTACCGCATAAAGGAATGGCCTATTGGTACCAATATACTCTACAGGGTAATAATCTTACTGCCTAACATCATCAATATCTACTTAACTCTAGAATAGTTGTGGTACTGATTCAATTATAAATCAAGCTGGCTTTGCAGTTGAAATATGGCTCTCTCCTTCTCTAAACCCAAGCATGTTATTAAAAGAAAAAAATTAAGAGATTCTGTCTCATATCGGAAGAGCCAACTGGTGTGAGATAGAAGAAAACCAATAATCTAAGGACCACTGTTATCAAGATTCTATTTCTCTCCATGCTTATTCTTGATTTCTTGGAATCCTTTTTTACATGTCATGTCATCTTTAAATCCAAACTTTCCATTTTGATATTAATAATATTCAAGTATTCCACAGTGAAAATAAGTCTTCCCAATAGCAATCTCTAAAGTCTCCAAAAGGGAGATGGGGACCCAGAACAATGACTCTACTCGGTCCAGAATGATGACATTACACCTAAGAACATTACTCAATGATCAGCTTTGGACTGAAAACTCTTCAGGACAATTCTAAGATCAGATGGTCTATCATACTACACTTCTGGCCAGAATCTCAGACAATCTTATCCATTACTCTGAGACTGGTTGCAGACTCTATGGCTAGCCCTATTGAGACCTAACGAAGCTTTCTTACATGACCCCACAGAGATATGGTTGTCCCCTAAACAGCAGGAAGCAGTTCTAAGAAAATGACGCTCCTCTCCCAAAGGTTTCATTTTTCTCAGGGTTATGGATGTATGGTTATAGGGTTGGGGGTGGAACAATAAAATTTAGACTCAATATTCTCCTTTAGTAAAGAAAAAGGGGAATGGATAGGTATAGTATATTAAGGTAGATTATTGTATCTACTAGTAAACTGATTTAGCAAACTATCAGTCTTGGATAATTTGCACTGATATGGATTCTTGTATATTTGATACAAATGTAAACTATTCTTATATTCCTATTTAAGATAATTTGTATATTGATACAAATACAAAACTATATTTGTTGTATTGTACACATATTCCTACTCCTGTGTGAAATATTTTGTATACTGATACAAATATAATATTATATTTATCATACTATATGTATGTTCTACCTCTGTTTAGGATACTTTGTATATTGATACATATTAAGGATATTGTTGCTATATTGCATACTGCACTGTACATTTCTACCTCTGTTTAAGATATTTTGTGTACTGTCACAATTTTGAGGTCATTGTCCTTACATGGTACATCTGCTTATAGACTGTTTACCTTGTTAATGTGAGGCCTTAGTCCTTAGGTTATTTAGGTAGAGAAGACTTACAGATTTATAGTCACCCATGCTTGTCATTTCTATAGTTTTGTTAGTTAGGTTCTCCAGATTTATAGAAACATAAAAAAGATGGACAAGTAATCTTCAAACACTTCATAGACTTGCTCCTGGCAGCATCAATCTGATCCCGAGAGAATATTGGGCTTCTAAGACATTTCCATTTAGAAGTTTGTTGTCTTCTTGGCACAAAATGGCCTCCTGGGCAAAGAACTGCCCTTGCCTCAACTGCGGACAGTACGAATGCTGTCCTTTCCAGAGGAGCAGGACACAAGGAAAAGTGACTAATGAACTCTGCCAAGACAGGGTAAGATGGTCTTTCAAAATTCCTGCTTCTGAAAATGGTCTGTCAGATATTCTAGGACTGTAGCCAAATTGGATGACCCAAGGATGCTGAGAAACTTTAGGTGACTGTCCAGACTGCCAGCTGTCTGTCTATTCTTGCAAGAATTTAGAAAATTGCTTGCTAGCATTTTCTGTTTTCTCAAGTATTATTCCTTCTCAGGTCTTTGATGGAGTTGAAGACTAGATAGTTACAGTTACAATCTTCTCTTATCTTAGCTAGAACATAGTATTAGAATTACAATCTTCAAGATAGGTCAGCTATTGGAGTAATCTCAGTAACTTGGTATTTACCTATGTTCTGGACATTTCTGGACATTTAGTATATCTTTCTTGTTTGATCTTATTCTTGTTGGTTGTAGTTCCATTTTTATTTATGTTATTACCCTTTGTTTTCCCTGGACAATACTTGATAACCATTCTTAGTGTATATAGTTTACATTAAGTTTAGGACCTTCTTATTTAGACAAAAAGAGAAAATGTGGTATTTGCTCTGCCCATGATCTTGGGCTATAGGGCCTGAAGGAGGTGGTGCTCCTGCCATTGTATGTGATGTCTTATAAGGGAAGGGAGAAAGGTCACATGCTTCTTCTCCCCGCTCCTGCCTGCGAGGTGGATTTGTTCCTGGTCAGATCAGAGGACGACTTCAACTGTCTACTCTGTTCTGTATTCGTGAGTGAACTTCCTCAATTTGTATCTTAATCAATTCTGTTACCCATTTAATAGACTCATGCGGATTGATCTTAATATTTTTAGGAACTACATAAACAGTAAATGGTTTGCACACAAAAATCACCATACTTTCTATCTCTAACATCCTTGTAGTTGGCATGTACATATTCAAAAAGGTATGAGGGACAAACTATGTAACTTCAACTTGATGTTTCTGGGTTGGCTGGCAATAATTATGGCAATAAACTTCCACAAGCTAATAAATTTACACAGCCACAAAATAGGTAAACTTTTTGCCTCAAATGATTCTGTAACCCAAAAAACACTTCATAAATTAACTTCTGTTACTACAATTAAAGTTTTTTAGGTGAATTAGGACTTTTTTTTTGGGGGGGGGGTGTTCGAGACAGGGTTTCTCTGTGTGGCTTTGCGTCTTTCCTGGAGGCGGGTCTCAATCTCACAAAGATCTGCCTGCCTCTGCCTCCGGAGTGCTGGGACTACAGGCGTGCGCCACCACTGCCTGGTGGACTTTAATTTTTTGACTCTGCTAAAAAGCTAAGTTTAAGAACTTTTCGATTGAGAAATAATTAAAGAATTAAAGTCTTCAGTGTGTTCTCATATGCTAATACACACCCAATTTCCAAAAGGCCATTTCTAAATTTGCTAACCCTCCAGATCTCCTCCCCCACCCCCTACACTGAATACTATCAATATAGGATACTAGTGTTTGAGGACTGTTGAACAGAAACAGCTGTTATTTTCATTAATATTTTAGAGACCAACCGTTATAATATGAAAAGAAGAATTTTACTTCAAAACTTTCCTTTGGAGCAGGGAGATGGCCCAGTTGGTGAAGTGCTTTCTGCACAAACCTGAAGAGATCTCCAGAACTCGGAAGAAAGAAGAAGAAAAAAGGCTAGCACTGAAAAGGTGGAGACAGGAGAAACCCTGGGGCTTGCTGGCCAATTCAGTCAGTCTAGCTGAATCAGTGAGTTCCAGGTTCAAAGAAAGAACTTGTCTCAAAAACTAGGGTTGAAACAAATGGGAAGACACTTGACATTGACATGAGCATTCACTCATGATATGACTATGCATACGTACACGTGTACACACACACACACACACACACACACACACACACACACACACACACACACCCAGGATGGGGGAGAAGCTCAAATTCCCTTACCTTTGTAGCTGGTGGGCCATGAGCTTTACTCTGTTGACAGGAATCCTTAAGCTCTTGCTAAGCAAGCAGTACTTCCCAAGTTGCCATCTAGTATCTCTAGAGAAAAGGAGAGAAGCAGAAGAGAATACACTGTTTAACATACATTTTATATTTAAATTTTGCCACTATTTATCTTATTATATAAAATTATAAAGTTTCTTCCAAAATCTCAAATGTTTCAGAAAGATGTTCACCATACAGGCTTCCAATTGCCAACACATTTCTAGCTACTAGATATAAAACAATTTTAAGGATGGTGGTAAGACAGTAGAACCATAGTGAAAGAAAGAAAATAAATGATTTTTAGTTGCATATACCTGAAGGTAAATAGGTGAAATGTCAGAGCTGAATTCAAGTATCATGATGTTCAGAGTGAAAACTAGTATTTTTCTTACATTGTTGCTACACAACAAAATCTATGGACCCTAGTTTATGTATATCTTACATGAAAATAACTTGATGTTTCAGGCATGCATGCTAGAGTAAGATTTATCAATTAAATGCAATCTTGCATTATTCAGAAGTTTAATTGTCATAAACATGGGCATCCCAGAACCACAATCATAAATCACTCAGGGCCATTGCTGCCCTGATATCCTCACAAGTCCTTTCCCTTCGAGGTTTCTAACAACTGCTGAAGCTCTAGCCGTCACAGCTGCAGAGCAGACCACAAAGGAAAGAGAAGTAAATAATGACTTCCTGGTAAGCAAACTTATCAGAAACCCCAGAGGAAATTTCTATTCACATTCTAGGGAGCAGAACTTAGTCACAGTTGGCCAAAATGTCAGGGAAGCTGCCTGGCTTAGAGTAAACTTTTATAGACAACCCACAAAACTTACAAATGATTACACAGATCTGTTATGTACGTACTGAACAAGGTGAAATGGGCAAGAAGTTGTTGGATGGTTCAGCTATCAACTATGTTAGGAAAAGGAACCAACTTCCAAAGCATGATGTTCATAAGGAAATAGATGCTTGCTCCTGTACCATTACCTTGGGAATGAGCCCCATTATCAGGCCATCATCTACCTAGTTAAAAATTGAAATATCTACCAATGAAGAAAAAGGGTATGCATGTTGTTAGATAATTAGCTGCCATCCTACTCATTTCTTTCTAAAATGTAAGATGGCTAGGTATCTCATAAAATGGTCTTGCCACTGGGCTGGAGAGATTGCTCAGCAGTTAAGAGCACTGGCTGTTCTTCCAGAGGTCCTGAGTTCAATTTCCAGCAACCACATGGTAGCTCACAACCATGTGGTATCCTCTTCTGGTGTGCAGGCATACATGCAGACAGAGTGCTGTATACATAATAAATAATAAATCTTTAAAAAAAAAAAAAAGGTCTTGCCACTGGCAGAGAACGGCCAACATTCATAAAGGTTTCTCTCAACATGCAAGGCCAATCTGTAGGTGATAGAAGAAGAAGAAGAAGAAGAAGAAGAAGAAGAAGAAGAAGAAGAAGAAGAAGAAGAAGAAGAAGAAGAAGAAGAAGAAGAAGGAGAAAGAAGAGGAAGAAGAGGAGGAGGAGGAGGAGGAGGAGGAGGAGGAGGAGGAGGAGGAGTAGTAGGAAGGACAATCATGAATATCAGAATGGCAATGTAAGAGCAAAGAAAAATCTAAATCATTGTAATACAGGAGAGTAAACTCATTCTCTCTCTCTCTGGTTTTTCTAGACAGGGTTTCTCTGTGTAGCCCTGGCTGTCCTGGAACTCACTATGTAGACTAGGCTGTCCTCAAATTCAGAGCTCTGCTTACCTCTGCCTCATAATACTGGGATTAAAGGTGTGTACCACCACAGCAGGGCTGAGGGTAAGCTCTTACAGGCAGTATACAAAACTTACAAATGATTACATAGATGTTATGTAAGTACTGAACAAGGTGAGAGGGCTAAGAACTTGGTGGATGGTTCAGCTATCAACTATGTTAGGGAAAGAAACCAACTACGTTGATTTCCAAAGCATGATGTTCAAAAGGAAACAGATGCTCCTGTACCAGTACATTGGGAATGAGCCCCCATTATCAGGCCATGTAAGAATTTGGGAGATTTTCCTATTGCAGACTACTGGAAAGAAGGGCAACACTTTCCTTTAGGTTTCATGAAGGTTGCTTAATATGTTTAATATCTTAAAGTGGAAAACCAGAAACCAGGAAATGTCTTATTTCAAAGCTGGCAAAAAAAAAAAAAAAAAAAAAATCTGTTTTAAATACAAACTGTCCCTTATGAAGAAAGGACTCAAAGAAGATTATTTGGCAACACAAATGCAAAACTCGGCTATAAATGGGACAGCAATTCAAAGGACAGTTTTGTGGATGACCTGTATGAGTTTATTCTCCCCAAGTACAGTTCATTTTTTTTCCTGTGCTCTTCCATTGCCGTTCTGGTATTCATGATTGTCCCTTCTTCCTCACCACCTGCAGACTGGCCTTGCTTGCTCTGGGTGCTGACAATGAAACAATGCTCACATATTTCAGGCAGAGATAGGCTCCTGCAAACTATTTTGTTTTTTCAGAGAATGTTCATTTTTACAAGTGTGGCTTTAGGTTTGCCTATCTGCACACAAATGTTTATATTCTTATTTCAGCAGTTGTTCACAAAGATCTGGAACTAGCATCTTGAAACACAGCAAGGCAATTATCATCCCTTTAATGAAAATCCCTTTAATGAAAAGGCAACAAGGTTAAACTAACCAGCCAGACCTGTCCTACCAGCTTGACTTACCCATAATCATCTAGACTTTGGTAAACATTAAAAGTAACACTTGTTGAACCTCCGAAGGCACAGATGTAAGGACGCTCTCCTTCACCAATATCACCCTACCCACTTTCTGTACATTTGGACATAATTAACCTATGGGCAAGAGGCAGTGTCTCCACACAAAGGTACCAGGACTGCGAACAATAAACACTCTAATAGAGAGCCAAACACTAACAACACAGAGCTCAGGGGATAGGCATCAGTGTTAAAGAGGAACCAATCTTTTCTTGGTCACAAACTCAAGAGTCTAATATGTCCAAGAGAAGTCCTGGGTGGTATGTAGTAAGACTGTATGTAAGCAGGCGTGGGGTAAATCTACAAAGTCACAACCTTAAGTGTTGTTTATTAATGATGTCACATGAAAGCCTCCCAAACGATACTTGGTTTCTAAGCCTTCAACTTGTCTTTTTCCCCAAGTCCTCATTTTCATGCTTTCAAAAACAGAAATGCCCCTGTACTCCTCACTTATCCCAAATCTTATTTGGACACACTGCTCTGGCTTTGCAGTTTAAAATATGGATAATTTTAAATAAGACCATCACAAAGCATCCATTAATAAAGGTATAATTAATCCTCTTTTCCTATACTGTATTTCTGCTAAACTCAAAGCATGGTTTTATCAATTGTATCTTGTCCTGTGTTCAATAATGTTCTGAATTCTCCACATGCTCTGTAGTTGATAATAAAAACAATTTTCATTTAATGACTACTTCTTGCACTTTTGAAATACTATCTGAAAATACACTGTCCTGAGAGGGAGTTCCATGAGAATGAAGAAAAGAAGAAATATGAAAATTGAGAAGTTAGGTTTATAGTTATTACGAAGTAGAAAATGATCAATAAAGTATTCTTAAACACTAAGATATACTGGATCCAAATAAAATTATGTTGAAGGAATAAAAAGGAAACAAGAGTTTAGTGAAAAGGAACAATGAAAATTTCAACTACTAAGCTTAGCTTGATTTTAAAACCAGTAATAGTATTAAGTATGTTATTAGATACTTTTAAGAGTGCTGACCATATCTAAAAAACACAGAAATTATATTTTTCAGTGATTTAAACTTACGATAAGAAATTTTAAGGAGTCAATTTGTAATAGATAGAATGGTCCCTCAAAAATGGTGCCGGGCGGTGGTGGCGCACGCCTTTAATCCCAGCACTCGGGAGGCAGAGCCAGGCAGATCTCTGTGAGTTCGAGGCCAGCCTGGGCTACCAAGTGAGTTCCAGGAAAGGCGCAAAGCTACACAGAGAAACCCTGTCTTGAAAAACCAAAAAAAAAAAAATGTCCATGCTCAAAGGAGGTGGAGAGATGACTCTGCAGTTAAAAGTACTGGCTGCTCTTCAAGACCCCAGTTCAATTCCAGCACCCACATGACAGCTCACAACTGTCTTTAACTCCAGGGGATTCAACACCCTCACACCGACATGCATGCAGACAAAACACACATAAAATTAAAAAATAAAATAAAGCAGACTAGCTTTCACAATGAAAAATATATGTATTTAAAAAAATGTCTATGCTCTAATCCCTGGAACTCATGACTAGGTTATATTAAAAGAAAAGGGAACTCTGCAGGTATACAGAGATTACAGATACCAAAACCAGAATACCCTGTATCCATCATGGTAAGCTCTAGAACAGAGACCTTTTTCCATCTGGAGTAAAAGATTTAGCCAGAAAAGGAAGTCAGATGGGTTAAAAATTGAGGACCTGATCTGCCACTGCCAGAGATGGCTACAAGCATTTCAGCCTCCTCAAGCTAAGAGCAGCCCTGGGCAGGCGGGAAGCAAGGGAAGAGGGAGGGCTGTTCTACAACTGTACAGCAAACCACTTGAGTGATTTTGCAA